>NW_024470794.1:5000-114280 GCF_017639515.1 Carcharodon carcharias | reverse complement strand
TCTCTCTCTTTCTCTCCCCCGGTGCCCCTCCCGCTCTCTCTCTCTCGGCGCCACTCCCGCTCTCTTCCTCTCCCCCAGTGCCGCTCCCGCTCTCTCTCTCTCTTGGCGCCACTCCCGCTCTCTTCCTCTCCCCCAGTGCCCCTCCCGCTCTCTCTCTCTCTCTCCCCCGGTGCCCCTCCCGCTCTCTTCCTCTCCCCCAGTGCCCCTCCCGCTCTCTCTCTCTCGCTCTCTCTCCACCGGTGCCCCTCCCGCTCTCTCTCTCTCTCGCTCCCAGTGCCCCTCCCGCTCTCTCTCTCTCTCTCTCTCTCTCCCCCGGTGCCCCTCCCGCTCTCTTCCTCTCCCCCAGTGCCCCTCCCGCTCTCTTCCTCTCCCCCAGTGCCCCTCCCGCTCTCTTCCTCTCCCCCAGTGCCCCTCCCGCTCTCTTCCTCTCCCCCAGTGCCCCTCCCGCTCTCTTCCTCTCCCCCAGTGCCCCTCCCGCTCTCTTCCTCTCCCCCAGTGCCCCTCCCGCTCTCTTCCTCTCCCCCAGTGCCCCTCCCGCTCTCTTCCTCTCCCCCAGTGCCCCTCCCGCTCTCTCTCTCTCGGCGCCTCTCCCGCATTCTCGCTCTCTCTCTCTCGCTCCCAGTGCCCCTCCCGCTCTCTCTCTCTCGCTCCCAGTGCCCCTCCCGCGCTCTCTCTCTCGCTCCCAGTGCCCCTCCCGCGCTCTCTCTCTCTCTCCCGGTGCCCCTCCCGCTCTCTCTTTCTCTCGGCGCCACTCCCGCTCTCTTCCTCTCCCCCAGTGCCCCTCCCGCTCTCTCTCTCCCCCGGTGCCTCTCCCGCATTCTCTCTCTCTCTCTCTCTCTCGCTCCCAGTGCCCATCCCGCTCTCTCTCTCTCGCTCCCAGTGCCCCTCCCGCTCTCTCTCTCTCTCCCCCGGTGCCTCTCCCGCATTCTCTCTCTCTCTCTCTCCCGGTGCCCCTCCCGCATTCTCTCTCTCTCTCCCGGTGCCCCTCCCGCTCTCTCTCTCTCCCGGTGCCTCTCCCGCTCTCTCTCTCTCTCTCTCTCCCGGTGCCCCTCCCGCTCTCTCTCTCTCTCTCTCCCGGTGCCCCTCCCGCTCTCTCTCTCTCTCTCCCCCGGTGCCTCTCCCGCTCTCTCTCTCTCTCTCCCCCGGTGCCTCTCCCGCTCTCTCTCTCTCTCTCTCTCGGCGCCACTCCCGCTCTCTTCCTCTCCCCCAGTGCCCCTCCCGCTCGCTCTCTCTCTCTCTCGGTGCCCCTCCCGCTCTCTCTCTCTCCCCGGTGCCCCTCCCGCTCTCTCTCTCTCTCTCTCCCCCCCGGTGCCCCTCCCGCTCTCTCTCTCTCCCCGGTGCCCCTCCCGCTCTCTCTCTCTCCCCGGTGCCCCTCCCGCTCTCTCTCTCTCTCTCTCCCCCGGTGCCCCTCCCGCTCTCTCTCTCTCTCTCTCTCCCCCGTTGCCCCTCCCGCTCTCTCTCTCTCTCCCCCGTTGCCCCTCCCGCTCTCTCTCTCTCCCTCCCCCGGTGCCCCTCCCGCTCTCTCTCTCTCCCTCCCCCGGTGCCCCTCCCGCTCTCTCTCTCTCCCTCCCCCGGTGCCCCTCCCGCTCTCTCTCTCTCCCACTCCCGGTGCCCCTCCCGCTCTCTCTCTCTCCCTCCCCCGGTGCCCCTCCCGCTCTCTCTCTCTCCCTCCCCCGGTGCCCCTCCCGCTCTCTCTCTCTCCCTCCCCCGGTGCCCCTCCTGCTCTCTCTCTCTCTCTCTCTCCCTCTCCCCTGGTGCCCCTCCCGCTCTCTCTCTCCCCCGGTGCCCCTCCTGCTCTCTCTCTCTCTCCCCCGGTGCCCCTCCCGCTCTCTCTCTCTCTCCCCCGGTGCCCCTCCCGCTCTCTCTCTCTCTCTCCCCCGGTGCCCCTCCCGCTCTCTCTCTCTCTCTCTCCCCCGGTGCCCCTCCCGCTCTCTCTCTCCCCCGGTGCCCCTCCTGCTCTCTCTCTCTCTCTCTCTTGCCCGGTGCCCCTTCCGCTCTCTCTCTCCCCCGGTGCCCCTCCTGCTCTCTCTCTCTCTCTCTCTCCCCCGGTGCCCCTCCCGCTCTCTCTCTCTCTCCCCCGGTGCCCCTCCCGCTCTCTCTCTCCCCCGGTGCCCCTCCTGCTCTCTCTCTCCCCCGGTGCCCCTCCTGCTCTCTCTCTCTCTCTCCCCCGGTGCCCCTCCCGCTCTCTCTCTCTCTCTCCCCCGGTGCCCCTCCTGCTCTCTCTCTCCCCCGGTGCCCCTCCCGCTCTCTCTCTCTCTCTCCCCCGGTGCCCCTCCCGCTCTCTCTCTCTCTCTCTCCCCCGGTGCCCCTCCCGCTCTCTCTCTCTCTCTCCCCCGGTGCCCCTCCCGCTCTCTCTCTCTCTCTCCCCCCGGTGCCCCTCCCGCTCTCTCTCTCTCTCTCCCCCCCCGGTGCCCCCTCCCGCTCTCTCTCTCTCTCTCCCCCGGTGCCCCTCCCGCTCTCTCTCTCTCTCTCACCCCCGGTGCCCCTCCCGCTCTCTCTCTCTCCCCGGTGCCCCTCCCGCTCTCTCTCTCTCTCTCTCCCCCGGTGCCCCTCCCGCTCTCTCTCTCTCTCTCTCTCTCCCCCGTTGCCCCTCCCGCTCTCTCTCTCTCTCTCTCCCTCTCCCCCAGTGCCCCTCCCGCTCTCTCTCTCTCCCTCCCCCGGTGCCCCCTCCCGCTCTCTCTCTCTCCCTCCCCCGGTGCCCCTCCCGCTCTCTCTCTCTCTCTCACCCCCGGTGCCCCTCCCGCTCTCTCTCTCTCCCCGGTGCCCCTCCCGCTCTCTCTCTCTCCCCGGTGCCCCTCCCGCTCTCTCTCTCTCTCTCTCCCCCGGTGCCCCTCCCGCTCTCTCTCTCTCTCACTCTCTCCCCCGTTGCCCCTCCCGCTCTCTCTCTCTCTCTCTCCCCCGGTGCCCCTCCCGCTCTCTCTCTCTCCCTCCCCCGGTGCCCCTCCCGCTCTCTCTCTCTCCCTCCCCCGGTGCCCCTCCCGCTCTCTCTCTCTCCCTCCCCCGGTGCCCCTCCCGCTCTCTAACTCTCCCTCCCCCGGTGCCCCTCCCGCTCTCTCTCTCTCCCTCCCCCGGTGCCCCTCCTGCTCTCTCTCTCTCTCTCTCTCCCTCTCCCCTGGTGCCCCTCCCGCTCTCTCTCTCCCCCGGTGCCCCTCCTGCTCTCTCTCTCTCTCCCCCGGTGCCCCTCCCGCTCTCTCTCTCTCTCCCCCGGTGCCCCTCCCGCTCTCTCTCTCTCTCTCCCCCGGTGCCTCTCCCGCTCTCTCTCTCTCTCTCTCCCCCGGTGCCCCTCCCGCTCTCTCTCTCCCCCGGTGCCCCTCCTGCTCTCTCTCTCGCCCGGTGCCCCTTCCGCTCTCTCTCTCCCCCGGTGCCCCTCCTGCTCTCTCTCTCTCTCTCTCTCCCCCGGTGCCCCTCCCGCTCTCTCTCTCTCTCCCCCGGTGCCCCTCCCGCTCTCTCTCTCCCCCGGTGCCCCTCCTGCTCTCTCTCTCTCTCTCCCCCGGTGCCCCTCCCGCTCTCTCTCTCTCTCTCCCCCGGTGCCCCTCCCGCTCTCTCTCTCCCCCGGTGCCCCTCCCGCTCTCTCTCTCTCTCTCCCCCGGTGCCCCTCCCGCTCTCTCTCTCTCTCTCTCCCCCGGTGCCCCTCCCGCTCTCTCTCTCTCTCTCTCCCCCGGTGCCCCTCCCGCTCTCTCTCTCTCTCTCCCCCGGTGCCCCTCCCGCTCTCTCTCTCTCTCTCTCCCCCGGTGCCCCTCCCGCTCTCTCTCTCTCTCTCTCCCCCGGTGCCCCTCCCGCTCTCTCTCTCTCTCCCCCGGTGCCCCTCCCGCTCTCGCTCTCTCTCTCTCCCCCGGTGCCGCTCCCGCTCTCTCTCTCTCTCTCTCCCTCCCCCGGTGCCCCTCCCGCTCTCTCTCTCTCTCTCTCCCCCGGTGCCCCTCCCGCTCTCTCTCTCTCTCTCCCCTGGTGCCCCTCCCGCTCTCTCTCTCTCTCTCCCCCGGTGCCCCTCCCGCTCTCTCTCTCTCTCTCTCCCCCGGTGCCCCTCCCGCTCTCTCTCTCTCTCTCTCCCCCGGTGCCCCTCCCGCTCTCTCTCTCTCTCTCCCCCGGTGCCCCTCCCGCTCTCTCTCTCTCTCTCCCCCGGTGCCCCTCCCCCTCCCGCTCTCTCTCTCCCCCGGTGCCCCTCCCGCTCTCTCTCTCCCCCGGTGCCCCTCCCGCTCTCTCTCTCCCCCGGTGCCCCTCCCGCTCTCTCTCTCCCCCGGTTGCCCCTCCCGCTCTCTCTCTCCCCCGGTGCCCCTCCCGCTCTCTCTCTCCCCCGGTGCCCCCTCCCGCTCTCTCTCTCCCCCGGTGCCCCTCCCGCTCTCTCTCTCCCCCGGTTGCCCCTCCCGCTCTCTCTCTCCCCCGGTGCCCCTCCCGCTCTCTCTCTCCCCCGGTGCCCCTCCCGCTCTCTCTCTCCCCCGGTGCCCCTCCCGCTCTCTCTCTCCCCCGGTGCCCCTCCCGCTCTCTCTCTCCCCCGGTGCCCCTCCCGCTCTCTCTCTCTCCCCCGGTGCCCCTCCCGCTCTCTCTCTCTCCCCCGGTGCCCCTCCCGCTCTCTCTCTCCCCCGGTGCCCCTCCCGCTCTCTCTCTCCCCCGGTGCCCCTCCCGCTCTCTCTCTCCCCCGGTGCCCCTCCCGCTCTCTCTCTCCCCCGGTGCCCCTCCCGCTCTCTCTCTCCCCCGGTGCCCCTCCCGCTCTCTCTCTCCCCCGGTGCCCCTCCCGCTCTCTCTCTCCCCCGGTGCCCCTCCCGCTCTCTCTCTCCCCCGGTGCCCCTCCCGCTCTCTCTCTCCCCCGGTGCCCCTCCCGCTCTCTCTCTCCCCCGGTGCCCCTCCCGCTCTCTCTCTCCCCCGGTGCCCCTCCCGCTCTCTCTCTCCCCCGGTGCCCCTCCCGCTCTCTCTCTCCCCCGGTGCCCCTCCCGCTCTCTCTCTCCCCCGGTGCCCCTCCCGCTCTCTCTCTCCCCCGGTGCCCCTCCCGCTCTCTCTCTCCCCCGGTGCCCCTCCCGCTCTCTCTCTCCCCCGGTGCCCCTCCCGCTCTCTCTCTCCCCCGGTGCCCCTCCCGCTCTCTCTCTCCCCCGGTGCCCCTCCCGCTCTCTCTCTCCCCCGGTGCCCCTCCCGCTCTCTCTCTCTCTCCCCGTCGCCCCTCCCGCTCTCTCTTCCACCCGCTAGAAACCTCTCTTACTCTCTCTCTCTCTCTCTCTCCCTTCCTGGCCACATTCCTGTCTCCCTCCCTCTTTCCGCCTCCTCCAACTGAACACGTTATCCTATGCTGTTCTCTTCTCTCCCTTGTTCCGTCTCTCTCTCTCTCACACAAGCTCACGAAAAGCCTCTCATGGGGCACTTTTTGGAAAGCGTTCTGGAAGTGTCCTGCAGAATCTTGTTGCCGGTGTTGGTGATTGCGTTTCTGTTGGAGGGGGGGCTGAGTATGAGGGCAATGCCACGATCGCCGCCTCGGAGCTGGGAGGCCAGCCTTACCTTCAACTGGTTCAGCTTGAGGAGGTCGCTGTCGAGCAGCGCGGACGTTCCCATGGCGCTGAGAAGGCGCCTTTGCTCGGAGCGTCGTTCAGAGAGCAGCCGATTGCTTCCTGGGACCTGCTGGTTGAGCATCAAGTGGGACTGCTGGGAGAGAGGGAAGCAAGTTAATCAGGTCTCCGAAACACAGTGCGCAGCCACGCACATCCTTCTGAGGGCGACGCGAGGGAGGGGAAGGGGGGGGTGGTATCTGGGAAAGGGAGGGGGAGGGGGAGGGGAAGGGGGGGCGGTGTGAGTGAGGGAGGGGGAGGGAGTGCGGTGTGAGTGAGGGAGGCGGAGGTAGTGCGGTGTGAGTGAGGGAGGGGGAGGGAGTGCGGTGTGAGTGAGGGAGGGGGAGGGAGTGCGGTGTGAGTGAGGGAGGGGGAGGTTGTGCGGTGTGAGTGAGGGAGGGGGAGGGAGTGCGGTGTGAGTGAGGGAGGGGGAGGGAGTGCGGTGTGAGTGAGGGAGGGGGAGGGAGTGCGGTGTGAGTGAGGGAGGGGGAGGGAGTGCGGTGTGAGTGAGGGAGGGGGAGGGAGTGCGGTGTGAGTGAGGGAGGGGGAGGGAGTGCGGTGTGAGTGAGGGAGGGGGAGGGAGTGCGGTATCCGGGAGGGGCTGGGAGTGCGGTGTGAGTGAGGGAGGGGGAGGGAGTGCGGTATCCGGGAGGGGGTGGGAGTGCGGTGTGAGTGAGGGAGGGGGAGCGAGTGCGGGGTGAGTGAGGGAGGGGGAGGGAGTGCGGTGTGAGTGAGGGAGGGGGAGCGAGTGCGGTGTGAGTGAGGGAGGGGGAGTGCGGTGTGAGTGAGGGAGGGGGAGGGAGAGCGGTGTGAGTGAGGGAGGGGGAGGGAGTGCGGTGTGAGTGAGGGAGGGGGAGGGAGTGCGGTGTGAGTGAGGGAGGGGGAGGGAGTGCGGGGTGAGTGAGGGAGGGGGAGCGAGTGCGGGGTGAGTGAGGGAGGGGGAGCGAGTGCGGGGTGAGTGAGGGAGGGGGAGCGAGTGCGGTGTGAGTGAGGGAGGGGGAGGATGTGCGGTGTGAGTGAGGGAGGGGGAGGGAGTGCAGTGTGAATGAGGGAGAGGGTGTGAGTGCGGTGTGAGTGAGGGAGGGGGAGGTTGTGCGGTGTGAGTGAGGGAGGGGGAGGGAGTGCGGTGTGAGTGAGGGAGAGGGAGGGAGTGCGGTGTGAGTGAGGGAGGGGGAGGGAGTGCGGTGAGAATGAGGGAGAGGGTGTGAGTGAGGTGTGAGTGAGGGAGAGGGAGTGAGTGCGGTGTGAGTGAGGGAGGGGGAGGGAGAGCGGTGTGAGTGAGGGAGGGGGAGGGAGAGCGGTGTGAGTGAGGGAGGGGGAGGGAGTGCGGTGTGAGTGAGGGAGGGTGAGGGAGAACAGTGTGACTGAGGGAGGGGGAGGGAGAGCGGTGTGAGTGAGGGAGGGGGAGGGAGAGCGGTGTGAGTGAGGGAGGGGGAGGGAGTGCAGTGTGAGTGAGGGAGGGGGAGGGAGTGCAGTGTGAGTGAGGGAGGGGGAGGGAGTGCGGTGTGAGTGAGGGAGGGGGAGGGAGTGCGGTGTGAGTGAGGGAGGGGGAGGGAGTGCGGGGTGAGTGAGGGAGGGGGAGGGAGTGCGGGGTGAGTGAGGGAGGGGGAGCGAGTGCGGGGTGAGTGAGGGAGGGGGAGCGAGTGCGGTGTGAGTGAGGGAGGGGGAGGTTGTGCGGTGTGAGTGAGGGAGGGGGAGGGAGTGCGGTGTGAATGAGGGAGAGGGTGTGAGTGCGGTGTGAGTGAGGGAGGGGGAGGTTGTGCGGTGAGTGAGGGAGGGGGAGGGAGTGCGGTGTGAGTGAGGGAGAGGGAGTGAGTGCGGTGTGAGTGAGGGAGGGGGAGGTTGTGCGGTGTGAGTGAGGGAGGGGGAGGTTGTGCGGTGTGAGTGAGGGAGGGGGAGGGAGTGCGGTGTGAGTGAGGGAGAGGGAGTGAGTGCGGTGTGAGTGAGGGAGGGGAGGGAGTGCGGTGTGAGTGAGGGAGGGGGAGGGAGAGCGGTGTGAATGAGGGAGGGGGAGGGAGAGCGGTGTGAGTGAGGGAGGGGGAGGGAGAGCGGTGTGAGTGAGGGAGGGGGAGGGAGTGCGGTGTGAGTGAGGGAGGGGGAGGGAGAACAGTGTGAGTGAGGGAGGGGGAGGGAGAGCGGTGTGAGTGAGGGAGGGGGAGGGAGAGCGGTGTGAGTGAGAGAGGGGGAGGTCGTGCGGTGTGAGTGAGGGAGGGGGAGGGAGAGCGGTGTGAGTGAGGGAGGGGGAGGGAGTGCGGGGTGAGTGAGGGAGGGGGAGCGAGTGCGGGGTGAGTGAGGGAGGGGGAGCGAGTGCGGGGTGAGTGAGGGAGGGGGAGCGAGTGCGGTGTGAGTGAGGGAGGGGGAGCGAGTGCGGTGTGAGTGAGGGAGGGGGAGGGAGAGCGGTTGTGAGTGAGGGAGGGGGAGGGAGAGCGGTGTGAGTGAGGGAGGGGGAGGGAGTGCGGTGTGAGTGAGGGAGGGGGAGGGAGTGCGGTGTGAGTGAGGGAGGGGGAGGGAGTGCGGTGTGAGTGAGGGAGGGGGAGGGAGTGCGGTGTGAGTGAGGGAGGGGGAGGGAGTGCGGTGTGAGTGAGGGAGGGGGAGGGAGTGCGGTGTGAGTGAGGGAGGGGGAGGGAGTGCGGTGTGAGTGAGGGAGGGGGAGGGAATGCGGTGTGAGTGAGGGAGGGGGAGGGAATGCGGTATCCGGGAGGGGGAGGTTGTGCGGTGTGAGTGAGGGAGGGGGAGGGAGTGCGGTGTGAGTGAGGTAGGGGGAGGGAGTGCGGTGTGAGTGAGGGAGGGGGAGGGAGAGCGGTATCTGGGAGGGGGAGGGAGGGCGGTATCTGGGAGGGGGAGGGAGTGCGGTGTGAGTGAGGGAGGGTGAGGGAGTGCGGTGTGAGTGAGGGAGGGGGAGGTTGTGTGGTGTGAGTGAGGGAGGGGGAGGGAGAGCGGTGTGAGTGAGGGAGGGGGAGGGAGAGCGGTGTGAGTGAGGGAGGGGGAGGGAGTGCGGTGTGAGTGAGGGAGGGGGAGGGAGTGCGGTGTGAGTGAGGGAGGGGGAGGGAGTGCGGTGTGAGTGAGGGAGGGGGAGGGAGTGCGGGGTGAGTGAGGGAGGGGGAGCGAGTGCGGGGTGAGTGAGGGAGGGGGAGCGAGTGCGGTGTGAGTGAGGGAGGGGGAGGTTGTGCGGTGTGAGTGAGGGAGGGGGAGGGAGTGCGGTGTGAATGAGGGAGAGGGTGTGAGTGCGGTGTGAGTGAGGGAGGGGGAGGTTGTGCGGTGTGAGTGAGGGAGGGGGAGGGAGTGCGGTGTGAGTGAGGGAGAGGGAGTGAGTGCGGTGTGAGTGAGGGAGGGGGAGGTTGTGCGGTGTGAGTGAGGGAGGGGGAGGGAGTGCGGTGTGAATGAGGGAGAGGGTGTGAGTGAGGTGTGAGTGAGGGAGAGGGAGTGAGTGCGGTGTGAGTGAGGGAGGGGGAGGGAGTGCGGTGTGAGTGAGGGAGTGGGAGGGAGAGCGGTGTGAGTGAGGGAGGGGGAGGGAGAGCGGTGTGAGTGAGGGAGGGGGAGGGAGTGCGGTGTGAGTGAGGGAGGGGGAGGGAGAACAGTGTGAGTGAGGGAGGGGGAGGGAGAGCGGTGTGAGTGAGGGAGGGGGAGGGAGAGCGGTGTGAGTGAGGGAGGGGGAGGTCGTGCGGTGTGAGTGAGGGAGGGGGAGGGAGTGCGGTGTGAGTGAGGGAGGGGGAGGGAGAGCGGTGTGAGTGAGGGAGGGGGAGGGAGTGCGGTGTGAGTGAGGGAGGGGGAGGGAGTGCGGTGTGAGTGAGGGAGGGGGAGGGAGTGCGGTGTGAGTGAGGGAGGGGGAGGGAGTGCGGGGTGAGTGAGGGAGGGGGAGGGAGTGCGGGGTGAGTGAGGGAGGGGGAGCGAGTGCGGGGTGAGTGAGGGAGGGGGAGCGAGTGCGGGGTGAGTGAGGGAGGGGGAGCGAGTGCGGGGTGAGTGAGGGAGGGGGAGCGAGTGCGGGGTGAGTGAGGGAGGTGGAGCGAGTGCGGTGTGAGTGAGGGAGGGGGAGCGAGTGCGGTGTGAGTGAGGGAGGGGGAGGGAGAGCGGTGTGAGTGAGGGAGGGGGAGGGAGAGCGGTGTGAGTGAGGGAGGGGGAGGGAGTGCGGTGTGAGTGAGGGAGGGGGAGGGAGTGCGTTGTGAGTGAGGGAGGGGGAGGGAGTGCGGTGTGAGTGAGGGAGGGGGAGGGAGTGCGGTGTGAGTGAGGGAGGGGGAGGGAGTGCGGTGTGAGTGAGGGAGGGGGAGGGAGTGCGGTGTGAGTGAGGGAGGGGGAGGGAGTGCGGTGTGAGTGAGGGAGGGGGAGGGAGTGCGGTGTGATGTGAGCGAGGGGGAGGGAGTGTGGTGTGAGTGACGGAGGGGCAGGGAGAGCGGTGTGAGTGAGGAAGGGGGAGGGAGTGTGGTATCTGGGAGGGGGAGGGAGAGCGGTGTGAGTGAGGGAGGGGGAGGGAGTGAGGTATCTGGGAGGGGGAGGGAGTGCGGTGTGAGTGAGGGAGGGGGAGGGTGTGCGGTGTGAGTGAGGGTGGGGGAGGGAGTGCGGTGTGAGTGAGGGAGGGGGAGGGAGTGCGGTGTGAGTGAGGGAGGGGGAGGGAGTGCGGTGTGAGTGAGGGAGGGGGAGGGAATGCGGTGTGAGTGAGGGAGGGGGAGGGAGTGCGGTATCCGGGAGGGGGAGGTTGTGCGGTGTGAGTGAGGGAGGGGGAGGGAGTGCGGTATCTGGGAGGGGGAGGGAGTGCGGTATGAGTGAGGGAGGGGGAGGGAGTGCGGTGTGAGTGAGGGAGGGGGAGGGAGTGCGGTGTGAGTGAGGTAGGGGGAGGGAGTGCGGTGTGAGTGAGGGAGGGGGAGGGAGTGCGGTATCTGGGAGGGGGAGGGAGAGTGGTGTGAGTGAGGGAGGGGGAGGGAGAGCGGTATCTGGGAGGGGGAGGGAGGGCGGTATCTGGGAGGGGGAGGGAGTGCGGTGTGAGTGAGGGAGGGTGAGGGAGTGCGGTGTGAGTGAGGGAGGGGGAGGTTGTGTGGTGTGAGTGAGGGAGGGGGAGGGAGTGCGGTATCTGGGAGGGGGAGGGAGTGCGGTATGAGTGAGGGAGGGGGAGGGAGTGCGGTGTGAGTGAGGGAGGGGGAGGGAGTGCGGTGTGAGTGAGGGAGGGGGAGGGAGTGCGGTGTGAGTGAGGGAGAGGGAGTGAGTGCGGTGTGAGTGAGGGAGGGGGAGGGAGTGCGGTGAGAATGAGGGAGAGGGTGTGAGTGAGGGAGAGGGAGTGAGTGCGGTGTGAGTGAGGGAGGGGGAGGGAGAGCGGTGTGAGTGAGGGAGGGGGCGGGAGAGCGGTGTGAGTGAGGGAGGGGGAGGGAGTGCGGTGTGAGTGAGGGAGGGTGAGGGAGAACAGTGTGAGTGAGGGAGGGGGAGGGAGAGCGGTGTGAGTGAGGGAGGGGGAGGGAGTGCGGTGTGAGTGAGGGAGGGGGAGGGAGTGCGGTGTGAGTGAGGGAGGGGGAGGGAGTGCGGTGTGAGTGAGGGAGGGGGAGGGAGTGCGGTGTGAGTGAGGGAGGGGGAGGGAGTGCGGTGTGAGTGAGGGAGGGGGAGGGAGTGCGGGGTGAGTGAGGGAGTGGGAGCGAGTGCGGGGTGAGTGAGGGAGGGGGAGCGAGTGCGGTGTGAGTGAAGGAGGGGGAGGTTGTGCGGTGTGAATGAGGGAGGGGGAGGGAGTGCGGTGTGAATGAGGGAGAGGGTGTGAGTGCGGTGTGAGTGAGGGAGGGGGAGGTTGTGCGGTGAGTGAGGGAGGGGGAGGGAGTGCGGTGTGAGTGAGGGAGAGGGAGTGAGTGCGGTTGTGAGTGAGGGAGGGGGAGGTTGTGCGGTGTGAGTGAGGGAGGGGGAGGGAGTGCGGTGTGAATGAGGGAGAGGGTGTGAGTGAGGTGTGAGTGAGGGAGAGGGAGTGAGTGCGGTGTGAGTGAGGGAGGGGGAGGTTGTGTGGTGTGAGTGAGGGAGGGGGAGGGAGAGCGGTGTGAGTGAGGGAGGGGGAGGGAGAGCGGTGTGAGTGAGGGAGGGGGAGGGAGTGCGGTGTGAGTGAGGGAGGGGGAGGGAGTGCGGTGTGAGTGAGGGAGGGGGAGGGAGTGCGGTGTGAGTGAGGGAGGGGGAGGGAGTGCGGGGTGAGTGAGGGAGGGGGAGCGAGTGCGGGGTGAGTGAGGGAGGGGGAGCGAGTGCGGTGTGAGTGAGGGAGGGGGAGGTTGTGCGGTGTGAGTGAGGGAGGGGGAGGGAGTGCGGTGTGAATGAGGGAGAGGGTGTGAGTGCGGTGTGAGTGAGGGAGGGGGAGGTTGTGCGGTGTGAGTGAGGGAGGGGGAGGGAGTGCGGTGTGAGTGAGGGAGAGGGAGTGAGTGCGGTGTGAGTGAGGGAGGGGGAGGTTGTGCGGTGTGAGTGAGGGAGGGGGAGGGAGTGCGGTGTGAATGAGGGAGAGGGTGTGAGTGAGGTGTGAGTGAGGGAGAGGGAGTGAGTGCGGTGTGAGTGAGGGGGAGGGAGTGCGGTGTGAGTGAGGGAGTGGGAGGGAGAGCGGTGTGAGTGAGGGAGGGGGAGGGAGAGCGGTGTGAGTGAGGGAGGGGGAGGTCGTGCGGTGTGAGTGAGGGAGGGGGAGGGAGTGCGGTGTGAGTGAGGGAGGGGGAGGGAGAGCGGTGTGAGTGAGGGAGGGGGAGGGAGTGCGGTGTGAGTGAGGGAGGGGGAGGGAGTGCGGTGTGAGTGAGGGAGGGGGAGGGAGTGCGGTGTGAGTGAGGGAGGGGGAGGGAGTGCGGGGTGAGTGAGGGAGGGGGAGGGAGTGCGGGGTGAGTGAGGGAGGGGGAGCGAGTGCGGGGTGAGTGAGGGAGGGGGAGCGAGTGCGGGGTGAGTGAGGGAGGGGGAGCGAGTGCGGGGTGAGTGAGGGAGGGGGAGCGAGTGCGGGGTGAGTGAGGGAGGTGGAGCGAGTGCGGTGTGAGTGAGGGAGGGGGAGCGAGTGCGGTGTGAGTGAGGGAGGGGGAGGGAGAGCGGTGTGAGTGAGGGAGGGGGAGGGAGAGCGGTGTGAGTGAGGGAGGGGGAGGGAGTGCGGTGTGAGTGAGGGAGGGGGAGGGAGTGCGTTGTGAGTGAGGGAGGGGGAGGGAGTGCGGTGTGAGTGAGGGAGGGGGAGGGAGTGCGGTGTGAGTGAGGGAGGGGGAGGGAGTGCGGTGTGAGTGAGGGAGGGGGAGGGAGTGCGGTGTGAGTGAGGGAGGGGGAGGGAGTGCGGTGTGAGTGAGGGAGGGGGAGGGAGTGCGGTGTGAGTGAGCGAGGGGGAGGGAGTGTGGTGTGAGTGACGGAGGGGCAGGGAGAGCGGTGTGAGTGAGGAAGGGGGAGGGAGTGTGGTATCTGGGAGGGGGAGGGAGAGCGGTGTGAGTGAGGGAGGGGGAGGGAGTGAGGTATCTGGGAGGGGGAGGGAGTGCGGTGTGAGTGAGGGAGGGGGAGGGAGTGCGGTGTGAGTGAGGGAGGGGGAGGGAGTGCGGTGTGAGTGAGGGAGGGGGAGGGAGTGCGGTGTGAGTGAGGGAGGGGGAGGGAGTGCGGTGTGAGTGAGGGAGGGGGAGGGAATGCGGTGTGAGTGAGGGAGGGGGAGGGAGTGCGGTATCCGGGAGGGGGAGGTTGTGCGGTGTGAGTGAGGGAGGGGGAGGGAGTGCGGTATCTGGGAGGGGGAGGGAGTGCGGTATGAGTGAGGGAGGGGGAGGGAGTGCGGTGTGAGTGAGGGAGGGGGAGGGAGTGCGGTGTGAGTGAGGTAGGGGGAGGGAGTGCGGTGTGAGTGAGGGAGGGGGAGGGAGTGCGGTATCTGGGAGGGGGAGGGAGAGTGGTGTGAGTGAGGGAGGGGGAGGGAGAGCGGTATCTGGGAGGGGGAGGGAGGGCGGTATCTGGGAGGGGGAGGGAGTGCGGTGTGAGTGAGGGAGGGTGAGGGAGTGCGGTGTGAGTGAGGGAGGGGGAGGTTGTGTGGTGTGAGTGAGGGAGGGGGAGGGAGTGCGGTATCTGTGAGGGGGAGGGAGTGCGGTATGAGTGAGGGAGGGGGAGGGAGTGCGGTGTGAGTGAGGGAGGGGGAGGGAGTGCGGTGTGAGTGAGGGAGGGGGAGGGAGTGCGGTGTGAGTGAGGGAGGGGGAGGGAGTGCGGTGTGAGTGAGGGAGAGGGAGTGAGTGCGGTGTGAGTGAGGGAGGGGGAGGGAGTGCGGTGAGAATGAGGGAGAGGGTGTGAGTGAGGGAGAGGGAGTGAGAGCGGTGTGAGTGAGGGAGGGGGAGGGAGAGCGGTGTGAGTGAGGGAGGGGGCGGGAGAGCGGTGTGAGTGAGGGAGGGGGAGGGAGTGCGGTGTGAGTGAGGGAGGGTGAGGGAGAACAGTGTGAGTGAGGGAGGGGGAGGGAGAGCGGTGTGAGTGAGGGAGGGGGAGGGAGTGCGGTGTGAGTGAGGGAGGGGGAGGGAGTGCGGTGTGAGTGAGGGAGGGGGAGGGAGTGCGGTGTGAGTGAGGGAGGGGGAGGGAGTGCGGTGTGAGTGAGGGAGGGGGAGGGAGTGCGGTGTGAGTGAGGGAGGGGGAGGGAGTGCGGGGTGAGTGAGGGAGTGGGAGCGAGTGCGGGGTGAGTGAGGGAGGGGGAGCGAGTGCGGTGTGAGTGAGGGAGGGGGAGGTTGTGCGGTGTGAGTGAGGGAGGGGGAGGGAGTGCGGTGTGAATGAGGGAGAGGGTGTGAGTGCGGTGTGAGTGAGGGAGGGGGAGGTTGTGCGGTGAGTGAGGGAGGGGGAGGGAGTGCGGTGTGAGTGAGGGAGAGGGAGTGAGTGCGGTGTGAGTGAGGGAGGGGGAGGTTGTGCGGTGTGAGTGAGGGAGGGGGAGGGAGTGCGGTGTGAATGAGGGAGAGGGTGTGAGTGAGGTGTGAGTGAGGGAGAGGGAGTGAGTGCGGTGTGAGTGAGGGAGGGGGAGGGAGTGCGGTGTGAGTGAGGGAGGGGGAGGGAGAGCGGTGTGAGTGAGGGAGGGGGAGGGAGAGCGGTGTGAGTGAGGGAGGGGGAGGGAGTGCGGTGTGAGTGAGGGAGGGGGAGGGAGAACAGTGTGAGTGAGGGAGGGGGAGGGAGAGCGGTGTGAGTGAGGGAGGGGGAGGGAGAGCGGTGTGAGTGAGGGAGGGGGAGGTCGTGCGGTGTGAGTGAGGGAGGGGGAGGGAGAGCGGTGTGAGTGAGGGAGGGGGAGGGAGTGCGGTGTGAGTGAGGGAGGGGGAGGGAGTGCGGTGTGAGTGAGGGAGGGGGAGGGAGTGCGGTGTGAGTGAGGGAGGGGGAGGGAGTGCGGGGTGAGTGAGGGAGGGGGAGGGAGTGCGGGGTGAGTGAGGGAGGGGGAGCGAGTGCGGGGTGAGTGAGGGAGGGGGAGCGAGTGCGGGGTGAGTGAGGGAGGGGGAGCGAGTGCGGGGTGAGTGAGGGAGGGGGAGCGAGTGCGGTGTGAGTGAGGGAGGGGGAGCGAGTGCGGTGTGAGTGAGGGAGGGGGAGGGAGAGCGGTGTGAGTGAGGGAGGGGGAGGGAGAGCGGTGTGAGTGAGGGAGGGGGAGTGCGGTGTGAGTGAGGGAGGGGGAGGGAGTGAGGTGTGAGTGAGGGAGGGGGAGGGAGTGCGGTGTGAGTGAGGGAGGGGGAGGGAGTGCGGTGTGAGTGAGGGAGGGGGAGGGAGTGCGGTGTGAGTGAGGGAGGGGGAGGGAGTGCGGTGTGAGTCAGCGAGGGGGAGGGAGTGTGGTGTGAGTGACGGAGGGGCAGGGAGAGCGGTGTGAGTGAGGAATGGGGAGGGAGTGTGGTATCTGGGAGGGGGAGGGAGAGCGGTGTGAGTGAGGGAGGGGGAGGGAGTGCGGTATCTGGGAGGGGGAGGGAGTGCGGTGTGAGTGAGGGAGGGGGAGGGAGTGCGGTGTGAGTGAGGGAGGGGGAGGTTGTGCGGTGTGATTGAGGGAGGGGGAGGGAGTGCGGTGTGAGTGAGGGAGGGGGAGGTTGTGCGGTGTGATTGAGGGAGGGGGAGGGAGTGCGGTGTGAGTGAGGGAGGGGGAGGGAGTGCGCTGTGAGTGAGGGAGGGGGAGGGAGTGCGGTGTGAGTGAGGGAGGGGGAGGGAATGCGGTGTGAGTGAGGGAGGGGGAGGGGAGTGCGGTATCCGGGAGGGGGAGGTTGTGCGGTGTGAGTGAGGGAGGGGGAGGGAGTGCGGTATCTGGGAGGGGGAGGGAGTGCGGTATGAGTGAGGGAGGGGGAGGGAGTGCGGTGTGAGTGAGGGAGGGGGAGGGAGTGCGGTGTGAGTGAGGTAGGGGGAGGGAGTGCGGTGTGAGTGAGGGAGGGGGAGGGAGTGCGGTATCTGGGAGGGGGAGGGAGAGTGGTGTGAGTGAGGGAGGGGGAGGGAGAGCGGTATCTGGGAGGGGGAGGGAGGGCGGTATCTGGGAGGGGGAGGGAGTGCGTTGTGAGTGAGGGAGGGTGAGGGAGTGCGGTGTGAGTGAGGGAGGGGGAGGTTGTGTGGTGTGAGTGAGGGAGGGGGAGGGAGAGCGGTGTGAGTGAGGGAGGGGGAGGGAGAGCGGTGTGAGTGAGGGAGGCGGAGGGAGTGCGGTGTGAGTGAGGGAGGGGGAGGGAGTGCGGTGTGAGTGAGGGAGGGGGAGCGAGTGCGGGGTGAGTGAGGGAGGGGGAGCGAGTGCGGGGTGAGTGAGGGGGGAGGAGCGAGTGCGGTGTGAGTGAGGGAGGGGGAGGTTGTGCGGTGTGAGTGAGGGAGGGGGAGGGAGTGCGGTGTGAATGAGGGAGAGGGTGTGAGTGCGGTGTGAGTGAGGGAGGGGGAGGTTGTGCGGTGTGAGTGAGGGAGGGGGAGGGAGTGCGGTGTGAGTGAGGGAGGGGGAGGTTGTGCGGTGTGAGTGAGGGAGGGGGAGGGAGTGCGGTGTGAATGAGGGAGAGGGTGTGAGTGAGGTGTGAGTGAGGGAGAGGGAGTGAGTGCGGTGTGAGTGAGGGAGGGGGAGGGAGTGCGGTGTGAGTGAGGGAGGGGGAGGGAGAGCGGTGTGAGTGAGGGAGGGGGAGGGAGAGCGGTTGTGAGTGAGGGAGGGGGAGGGAGTGCGGTGTGAGTGAGGGAGGGGGAGGGAGTGCGGTGTGAGTGAGGGAGGGGGAGGGAGTGCGGGGTGAGTGAGGGAGGGGGAGGGAGTGCGGGGTGAGTGAGGGAGGGGGAGCGAGTGCGGGGTGAGTGAGGGAGGGGGAGCGAGTGCGGGGTGAGTGAGGGAGGTGGAGCGAGTGCGGTGTGAGTGAGGGAGGGGGAGGGAGTGCGGTGTGAGTGAGGGAGGGGGAGGGAGTGCGGTGTGAGTGAGGGAGGGGGAGGGAGTGCGGTGTGAGTGAGGGAGGGGGAGGGAGTGCGGTGTGAGTGAGGGAGGGGGAGGGAGTGCGGTGTGAGTGAGGGAGGGGGAGGGAGTGCGGTGTGAGTGAGGGAGGGGGAGGGAGTGCGGTGTGAGTGAGGGAGGGGGAGGTTGTGCGGTGTGAGTGAGGGAGGGGGAGGGAGTGCGGTATCTGGGAGGGGGAGGGAGTGCGGTATGAGTGAGGGAGGGGGAGGGAGTGCGGTGTGAGTGAGGGAGGGGGAGGGAGTGCGGTGTGAGTGAGGTAGGGGGAGGGAGTGCGGTGTGAGTGAGGTAGGGGGAGGGAGTGCGGTGTGAGTGAGGGAGGGGGAGGGAGTGCGGTATCTGGGAGGGGGAGGGAGAGTGGTGTGAGTGAGGGAGGGGGAGGGAGAGCGGTATCTGGGAGGGGGAGGGAGGGCGGTATCTGGGAGGGGGAGGGAGTGCGGTGTGAGTGAGGGAGGGTGAGGGAGTGCGGTGTGAGTGAGGGAGGGGGAGGTTGTGTGGTGTGAGTGAGGGAGGGGGAGGGAGTGCGGTATCTGGGAGGGGGAGGGAGTGCGGTATGAGTGAGGGAGGGGGAGGGAGTGCGGTGTGAGTGAGGGAGGGGGAGGGAGTGCGGTGTGAGTGAGGGAGGGGGAGGGAGTGCGGTGTGAGTGAGGGAGAGGGAGTGAGTGCGGTGTGAGTGAGGGAGGGGGAGGGAGTGCGGTGAGAATGAGGGAGAGGGTGTGAGTGAGGGAGAGGGAGTGAGTGCGGTGTGAGTGAGGGAGGGGGAGGGAGAGCGGTGTGAGTGAGGGAGGGGGCGGGAGAGCGGTGTGAGTGAGGGAGGGGGAGGGAGTGCGGTGTGAGTGAGGGAGGGTGAGGGAGAACAGTGTGAGTGAGGGAGGGGGAGGGAGAGCGGTGTGAGTGAGGGAGGGGGAGGGAGTGCGGTGTGAGTGAGGGAGGGGGAGGGAGTGCGGTGTGAGTGAGGGAGGGGGAGGGAGTGCGGTGTGAGTGAGGGAGGGGGAGGGAGTGCGGTGTGAGTGAGGGAGGGGGAGGGAGTGCGGTGTGAGTGAGGGAGGGGGAGGGAGTGCGGGGTGAGTGAGGGAGTGGGAGCGAGTGCGGGGTGAGTGAGGGAGGGGGAGCGAGTGCGGTGTGAGTGAGGGAGGGGGAGGTTGTGCGGTGTGAGTGAGGGAGGGGGAGGGAGTGCGGTGTGAATGAGGGAGAGGGTGTGAGTGCGGTGTGAGTGAGGGAGGGGGAGGTTGTGCGGTGAGTGAGGGAGGGGGAGGGAGTGCGGTGTGAGTGAGGGAGAGGGAGTGAGTGTGGTGTGAGTGAGGGAGGGGGAGGTTGTGCGGTGTGAGTGAGGGAGGGGGAGGGAGTGCGGTGTGAATGAGGGATAGGGTGTGAGTGAGGTGTGAGTGAGGGAGAGGGAGTGAGTGCGGTGTGAGTGAGGGAGGGGGAGGGAGTGCGGTGTGAGTGAGGGAGGGGGAGGGAGAGCGGTGTGAGTGAGGGAGGGGGAGGGAGAGCGGTGTGAGTGAGGGAGGGGGAGGGAGTGCGGTGTGAGTGAGGGAGGGGGAGGGAGAACAGTGTGAGTGAGGGAGGGGGAGGGAGAGCGGTGTGAGTGAGGGAGGGGGAGGGAGAGCGGTGTGAGTGAGGGAGGGGGAGGTCGTGCGGTGTGAGTGAGGGAGGGGGAGGGAGAGCGGTGTGAGTGAGGGAGGGGGAGGGAGTGCGCTGTGAGTGAGGGAGGGGGAGGGAGTGCGGTGTGAGTGAGGGAGGGGGAGGGAGTGCGGTGTGAGTGAGGGAGGGGGAGGGAGTGCGGGGTGAGTGAGGGAGGGGGAGGGAGTGCGGGGCGAGTGAGGGAGGGGGAGCGAGTGCGGGGTGAGTGAGGGAGGGGGAGCGAGTGCGGGGTGAGTGAGGGAGGGGGAGCGAGTGCGGGGTGAGTGAGGGAGGGGGAGCGAGTGCGGGGTGAGTGAGGGAGGGGGAGCGAGTGCGGTGTGAGTGAGGGAGGGGGAGGTCGTGCGGTGTGAGTGAGGGAGGGGGAGCGAGTGCGGTGTGAGTGAGGGAGGGGGAGCGAGTGCGGTGTGAGTGAGGGAGGGGGAGGGAGTGAGGTGTGAGTGAGGGAGGGGGAGGGAGTGCGGTGTGAGTGAGGGAGGGGGAGGGAGTGCGGTGTGAGTGAGGGAGGGGGAGGGAGTGCGGTGTGAGTGAGGGAGGGGGAGGGAGTGCGGTGTGAGTCAGCGAGGGGGAGGGAGTGTGGTGTGAGTGACGGAGGGGCAGGGAGAGCGGTGTGAGTGAGGAATGGGGAGGGAGTGTGGTATCTGGGAGGGGGAGGGAGAGCGGTGTGAGTGAGGGAGGGGGAGGGAGTGCGTTATCTGGGAGGGGGAGGGAGTGCGGTGTGAGTGAGGGAGGGGGAGGGAGTGCGGTGTGAGTGAGGGAGGGGGAGGTTGTGCGGTGTGATTGAGGGAGGGGGAGGGAGTGCAGTGTGAGTGAGGGAGGGGGAGGTTGTGCGGTGTGATTGAGGGAGGGGCAGGGAGTGCGGTGTGAGTGAGGGAGGGGGAGGGAGTGCGGTGTGAGTGAGGGAGGGGGAGGGAGTGCGGTGTGAGTGAGGGAGGGGGAGGGAGTGCGGTGTGAGTGAGGGAGGGGGAGGGAGTGCGGTATCCGGGAGGGGGAGGTTGTGCGGTGTGAGTGAGGGAGGGGGAGGGAGTGCGGTATCTGGGAGGGGGAGGGAGTGCGGTATGAGTGAGGGAGGGGGAGGGAGTGCGGTGTGAGTGAGGGAGGGGGAGGGAGTGCGGTGTGAGTGAGGTAGGGGGAGGGAGTGCGGTGTGAGTGAGGGAGGGGGAGGGAGTGCGGTATCTGGGAGGGGGAGGGAGAGTGGTGTGAGTGAGGGAGGGGGAGGGAGAGCGGTATCTGGGAGGGGGAGGGAGGGCGGTATCTGGGAGGGGGAGGGAGTGCGTTGTGAGTGAGGGAGGGTGAGGGAGTGCGGTGTGAGTGAGGGAGGGGGAGGTTGTGTGGTGTGAGTGAGGGAGGGGGAGGGAGAGCGGTGTGAGTGAGGGAGGGGGAGGGAGAGCGGTGTGAGTGAGGGAGGGGGAGGGAGTGCGGTGTGAGTGAGGGAGGGGGAGGGAGTGCGGTGTGAGTGAGGGAGGGGGAGCGAGTGCGGGGTGAGTGAGGGAGGGGGAGCGAGTGCGGGGTGAGTGAGGGGGGGGAGCGAGTGCGGTGTGAGTGAGGGAGGGGGAGGTTGTGCGGTGTGAGTGAGGGAGGGGGAGGGAGTGCGGTGTGAATGAGGGAGAGGGTGTGAGTGCGGTGTGAGTGAGGGAGGGGGAGGTTGTGCGGTGTGAGTGAGGGAGGGGGAGGGAGTGCGGTGTGAGTGAGGGAGAGGGAGTGAGTGCGGTGTGAGTGAGGGAGGGGGAGGTTGTGCGGTGTGAGTGAGGGAGGGGGAGGGAGTGCGGTGTGAATGAGGGAGAGGGTGTGAGTGAGGTGTGAGTGAGGGAGAGGGAGTGAGTGCGGTGTGAGTGAGGGAGGGGGAGGGAGTGCGGTGTGAGTGAGGGAGGGGGAGGGAGAGCGGTGTGAGTGAGGGAGGGGGAGGGAGAGCGGTGTGAGTGAGGGAGGGGGAGGGAGAGCGGTGTGAGTGAGGGAGGGGGAGGAGAACGGTGTGAGTGAGGGAGGGGGAGGGAGAGCGGTGTGAGTGAGGGAGGGGGAGGGAGAGCGGTGTGAGTGAGGGAGGGGGAGGTCATGCGGTGTGAGTGAGGGAGGGGGAGGGAGAGCGGTGTGAGTGAGGGAGGGGGAGGGAGAGCGGTGTGAGTGAGGGAGGGGGAGGGAGTGCGGTGTGAGTGAGGGAGGGGGAGGGAGTGCGGTGTGAGTGAGGGAGGGGGAGGGAGTGCGGTGTGAGTGAGGGAGGGGGAGGGAGTGCGGGGTGAGTGAGGGAGGGGGAGGGAGTGCGGGGTGAGTGAGGGAGGGGGAGGGAGTGCGGGGTGAGTGAGGGAGGGGGAGCGAGTGCGGGGTGAGTGAGGGAGGGGGAGCGAGTGCGGGGTGAGTGAGGGAGGTGGAGCGAGTGCGGTGTGAGTGAGGGAAGGGGAGGGAGTGCGGTGTGAGTGAGGGAGGGGGAGGGAGTGCGGTGTGAGTGAGGGAGGGGGAGGGAGTGCGGTGTGAGTGAGGGAGGGGGAGGGAGTGCGGTGTGAGTGAGGGAGGGGGAGGGAGTGCGGTGTGAGTGAGGGAGGGGGAGGGAATGCGGTGTGAGTGAGGGAGGGGGAGGGAGTGCGGTATCCGGGAGGGGGAGGTTGTGCGGTGTGAATGAGGGAGGGGGAGGGAGTGCGGTATCTGGGAGGGGGAGGGAGTGCGGTATGAGTGAGGGAGGGGGAGGGAGTGCGGTGTGAGTGAGGGAGGGGGAGGGAGTGCGGTGTGAGTGAGGTAGGGGGAGGGAGTGCGGTGTGAGTGAGAGAGGGGGAGGGAGTGCGGTATCTGGGAGGGGGAGGGAGAGTGGTGTGAGTGAGGGAGGGGGAGGGAGAGCGGTATCTGGGAGGGTGAGGGAGGGCGGTATCTGGGAGGGGGAGGGAGTGCGGTGTGAGTGAGGGAGGGTGAGGGAGTGCGGTGTGAGTGAGGGAGGGGGAGGTTGTGTGGTGTGAGTGAGGGAGGGGGAGGGAGTGCGGTATCTGGGAGGGGGAGGGAGTGCGGTGTGAGTGAGGGAGGGGGAGGGAGTGCGGTGTGAGTGAGGGAGGGGGAGGGAGTGCGGTGTGAGTGAGGTAGGGGGAGGGAGTGCGGTGTGAGTGAGGGAGGGGGAGGGAGTGCGGTATCTGGGAGGGGGAGGGAGAGTGGTGTGAGTGAGGGAGGGGGAGGGAGAGCGGTATCTGGGTGGGGGAGGGAGGGCGGTATCTGGGAGGGGGAGGGAGTGCGGTGTGAGTGAGGGAGGGTGAGGGAGTGCGGTGTGAGTGAGGGAGGGGGAGGTTGTGTGGTGTGAGTGAGGGAGGGGGAGGGAGTGCGGTATCTGGGAGGGGGAGGGAGTGCGGTGTGAGTGAGGGAGGGGGAGGGAGTGCGGTGTGAGTGAGGGAGGGGGAGGGAGTGCGGTGTGAGTGAGGTAGGGGGAGGGAGTGCGGTGTGAGTGAGGGAGGGGGAGGGAGTGCGGTATCTGGGAGGGGGAGGGAGAGTGGTGTGAGTGAGGGAGGGGGAGGGAGAGCGGTATCTGGGTGGGGGAGGGAGGGCGGTATCTGGGAGGGGGAGGGAGTGCGGTGTGAGTGAGGGAGGGTGAGGGAGTGCGGTGTGAGTGAGGGAGGGGGAGGTCGTGTGGTGTGAGTGAGGGAGGGGGAGGTCGTGCGGTGTGAGTGAGGGAGGGGGAGGTCGTGCGGTGTGAGTGAGGGAGGGGGAGGGCGTGCGGTGTGAGTGAGGGAGGGGGAGGGCGTGCGGTGTGAGTGAGGGAGGGGGAGGTCGTGCGGTGTGAGTGAGGGAGGGGGAGGTCGTGCGGTGTGAGTGAGGGAGGGGGAGGTCGTGCGGTGTGAGTGAGGGAGGGGGAGGTCGTGCGGTGTGAGTGAGGGAGGGGGAGGTCGTGCGGTGTGAGTGAGGGAGGGTGAGGTCGTGCGGTGTGAGTGAGGGAGGGGGAGGTCGTGCGGTGTGAGTGAGGGAGGGGGAGGTCGTGCGGTGTGAGTGAGGGAGGGGGAGGTCGTGCGGTGTGAGTGAGGGAGGGGGAGGTCGTGCGGTGTGAGTGAGGGAGGGGGAGGTCGTGCGGTGTGAGTGAGGGAGGGGGAGGTCGTGCGGTGAGAGTGAGGGAGGGGGAGGTCGTGCGGTGTGAGTGAGGGAGGGGGAGGTCGTGCGGTGTGAGTGAGGGAGGGGGAGGGAGTGCGGTGTGAGTGAGGGAGGGGGAGGGAGTGCGGTGTGAGTGAGGGAGGGGGAGGGAGTGCGGTGTGAGTGAGGGAGGGGGAGGGAGTGCGGTGTGAGTGAGGGAGGGGGAGGGAGTGCGGTGTGAGTGAGGGAGGGGGAGGGAGTGCGGTGTGAGTGAGGGAGGGGGAGGGAGTGCGGTGTGAGTGAGGGAGGGGGAGGGAGTGCGGTGTGAGTGAGGGAGGGGGAGGGAGTGCGGTGTGAGTGAGGGAGGGGGAGGGAGTGCGGTGTGAGTGAGGGAGGGGGAGGGAGTGCGGTGTGAGTGAGGGAGGGGGAGGGAGTGCGGTGTGAGTGAGGGAGGGGGAGCGAGAGCGGTGTGAGTGAGGGAGGGGGAGCGAGTGCGGTATCTGGGAGGGGGAGCGAGTGCGGTGTGAGTGAGGGAGGGGGAGCGAGTGCGGTGTGAGTGAGGGAGGGGGAGGGAGTGCGGTGTGAGTGAGGGAGGGGGAGGGAGTGCGGTGTGAGTGAGGGAGGGGGAGGGAGTGCGGTGTGAGTGAGGGAGGGGGAGGGAGTGCGGTGTGAGTGAGGGAGGGGGAGGAGTGCGGTGTGAGTGAGGGAGGGGGAGGGAGTGCGGTGTGAGTGAGGGAGGGGGAGGGAGTGCGGTGTGAGTGAGGGAGGGGGAGGGAGTGCGGTGTGAGTGAGGGAGGGGGAGGGAGTGCGGTGTGAGTGAGGGAGGGGAGGGAGTGCGGTGTGAGTGAGGGAGGGGGAGGGAGTGCGGTGTGAGTGAGGGAGGGGGAGGGAGTGCGGTGTGAGTGAGGGAGGGGGAGGGAGTGCGGTGTGAGTGAGGGAGGGGGAGGGAGTGCGGTGTGAGTGAGGGAGGGGGAGGGAGTGCGGTGTGAGTGAGGGAGGGGGAGGGAGTGCGGTGTGAGTGAGGGAGGGGGAGGGAGTGCGGTGTGAGTGAGGGAGGGGGAGGGAGTGCGGTGTGAGTGAGGGAGGGGGAGGGAGTGCGGTGGTGAGTGAGGGAGGGGGAGGGAGTGCGGTGTGAGTGAGGGAGGGGGAGGGAGTGCGGTGTGAGTGAGGGAGGGGGAGGGAGTGCGGTGTGAGTGAGGGAGGGGGAGGGAGTGCGGTTGTGAGTGAGGGAGGGGGAGGGAGTGCGGTATCTGGGAGGGGGAGGGAGTGCGGTATCTGGGAGGGGGAGGGAGTGCGGTGTGAGTGAGGGAGGGGGAGGGAGTGCGGTGTGAGTGAGGGAGGGGGAGGGAGAGCGGTGTGAGTGAGGGAGGGGGAGGGAGAGCGGTGTGAGTGAGGGAGGGGGAGGGAGTGCGGTGTGAGTGAGGGAGGGGGAGGGAGTGCGGTGTGAGTGAGGGAGGGGGAGGGAGTGCGGTGTGAGTGAGGGAGGGGGAGGGAGTGCGGTGTGAGTGAGGGAGGGGGAGGGAGTGCGGTTGTGAGTGAGGGAGGGGGAGGGAGTGCGGTGTGAGTGAGGGAGGGGGAGGGAGTGCGGTGTGAGTGAGGGAGGGGGAGGGAGTGCGGTGTGAGTGAGGGAGGGGGAGGGAGAGCGGTGTGAGTGAGGGAGGGGGAGAGAGAGCGGTGTGAGTGAGGGAGGGGGAGGGAGTGCGGTGTGAGTGAGGGAGGGGGAGGGAGAGCGGTGTGAGTGAGGGAGGGGGAGGGAGTGTGGTATCTGGGAGGTGGAGGGAGAGCGGTGTGAGTGAGGGAGGGGGAGGGAGAGCGGTGTGAGTGAGGGAGGGGGAGGGAGTGCGGTGTGAGTGAGGGAGGGGGAGGGAGTGCGGCGTGAGTGAGGGAGGGGGAGGGAGTGCGGTGTGAGTGAGGGAGGGGGAGGGAGTGTGGTGTGAGTGACGGAGGGGGAGGGAGAGCGGTGTGAGTGACGGAGGGGGAGGGAGTGTGGTATCTAGGAGGGGGAGGGAGAGCGGTGTGAGTGAGGGAGGGGGAGGGAGAGCGGTGTGAGTGAGGGAGAGGGAGTGCGGTGTGTGAGGGAGGGGGAGGGAGTGCGGTGTGAGTGAGGGAGGGGGAGTGAGAGCGGTGTGAGTGAGGGAGGGGGAGGGAGTGCGGTTTGAGTGAGGCAGGGGGAGGGAGTGCGGTATCTGGGAGGGGGAGGGAGTGTGGTGTGAGTGAGGGAGGGGGAGGGAGAGCGGTGAGAGTGAGGGAGGGGGAGGGAGTGCGGTGTGAGTGAGGGAGGGGGAGGGAGTGCGGTGTGAGTGAGGGAGGGGGAGGGAATGCGGTGTGAGTGAGGGAGGGGGAGTGAGTGCGGTGTGAGTGAGGGAGGGGCACGGAGAGCGGTGTGAGTGAGGGAGGGGGAGGGTGAGCGGTGTGAGTGAGGGAGGGGGAGGGAGTGCGGTGTGAGTGAGGGAGGGGTAGGGAGTGCGGTGTGAGTGAGGGAGGGGGAGGGAGTGCGGTGTGAGTGAGGGAGGGGGAGGGAGTGCGGTGTGAGTGAGGGAGGGGGAGGGAGTACGGTATCTGGGAGGGGGAGGGAGTGCGGTGTGAGTGAGGGAGGGGGAGGGAGTGCGGTGTGAGTGAGGGAGGGGGAGGGAGTGCGGTGTGAGTGAGGGAGGGGGAGGGAGTGCGGTGTGAGTGAGGGAGGGGGAGGGAATGCGGTGTGAGTGAGGGAGGGGGAGTGAGTGCGGTGTGAGTGAGGGAGGGGCACGGAGAGCGGTGTGAGTGAGGGAGGGGGAGGGTGAGCGGTGTGAGTGAGGGAGGGGGAGGGAGTGCGGTGTGAGTGAGGGAGGGGGAGGGAGTGCGGTTGTGAGTGAGGGAGGGGGAGGGAGTGCGGTGTGAGTGAGGGAGGGGGAGGGAGTGCGGTGTGAGTGAGGGAGGGGGAGGGAGTACGGTATCTGGGAGGGGGAGGGAGTGCGGTGTGAGTGAGGGAGGGGGAGGGAGTGCGGTGTGAGTGAGGGAGGGGGAGGGAGAGCGGTGTGAGTGAGGGAGGGGGAGGGAGAGCGGTGTGAGTGAGGGAGGGGGAGGGAGTGTGGTATCTGGGAGGTGGAGGGAGAGCGGTGTGAGTGAGGGAGGGGGAGGGAGAGCGGTGTGAGTGAGGGAGGGGGAGGGAGTGCGGTGTGAGTGAGGGAGGGGGAGGGAGTGCGGTGTGAGTGAGGGAGGGGGAGGGAGTGCGGTGTGAGTGAGGGAGGGGGAGGTTGTGCGGTGTGAGTGAGGGAGGGGGAGGGAGTGCGGTGTGAGGGAGGGAGGGGGAGGGAGTGCGGTGTGAGTGAGGGAGGGGGAGGGAGTGCGGTGTGAGTGAGGGAGGGGGAGGGAGTGCGGTGTGAGTGAGGGAGGGGGAGGGAGTGCGGTGTGAGTGAGGGAGGGGGAGGGAGTGCGGTGTGAGTGAGGGAGGGGGAGGGAGTGCGGTGTGAGTGAGGGAGGGGGAGGGAGTGCGGTGTGAGTGAGGGAGGGGGAGGGAGTGCGGTGTGAGTGAGGGAGGGGGAGGGAGTGCGGTATCTGGGAGGGGGAGGGAGTGCGGTATCTGGGAGGGGGAGGGAGTGCGGTGTGAGTGAGGGAGGGGGAGGGAGTGCGGTGTGAGTGAGGGAGGGGGAGGGAGAGCGGTGTGAGTGAGGGAGGGGGAGGGAGAGCGGTGTGAGTGAGGGAGGGGGAGGGAGTGCGGTGTGAGTGAGGGAGGGGGAGGGAGTGCGGTGTGAGTGAGGGAGGGGGAGGGAGTGCGGTGTGAGTGAGGGAGGGGGAGGGAGTGCGGTGTGAGTGAGGGAGGGGGAGGGAGTGCGGTGTGAGTGAGGGAGGGGGAGGGAGTGCGGTGTGAGTGAGGGAGGGGGAGGGAGTGCGGTGTGAGTGAGGGAGGGGGAGGGAGTGCGGTGTGAGTGAGGGAGGGGGAGGGAGAGCGGTGTGAGTGAGGGAGGGGGAGGGAGAGCGGTGTGAGTGAGGGAGGGGGAGGGAGTGCGGTGTGAGTGAGGGAGGGGGAGGGAGAGCGGTGTGAGTGAGGGAGGGGGAGGGAGTGTGGTATCTGGGAGGTGGAGGGAGAGCGGTGTGAGTGAGGGAGGGGGAGGGAGAGCGGTGTGAGTGAGGGAGGGGGAGGGAGTGCGGTGTGAGTGAGGGAGGGGGAGGGAGTGCGGCGTGAGTGAGGGAGGGGGAGGGAGTGCGGTGTGAGTGAGGGAGGGGGAGGGAGTGTGGTGTGAGTGACGGAGGGGGAGGGAGAGCGGTGTGAGTGACGGAGGGGGAGGGAGTGTGGTATCTAGGAGGGGGAGGGAGAGCGGTGTGAGTGAGGGAGGGGGAGGGAGAGCGGTGTGAGTGAGGGAGAGGGAGTGCGGTGTGTGAGGGAGGGGGAGGGAGTGCGGTGTGAGTGAGGGAGGGGGAGTGAGAGCGGTGTGAGTGAGGGAGGGGGAGGGAGTGCGGTTTGAGTGAGGCAGGGGGAGGGAGTGCGGTATCTGGGAGGGGGAGGGAGTGTGGTGTGAGTGAGGGAGGGGGAGGGAGAGCGGTGAGAGTGAGGGAGGGGGAGGGAGTGCGGTGTGAGTGAGGGAGGGGGAGGGAGTGCGGTGTGAGTGAGGGAGGGGGAGGGAGTGCGGTGTGAGTGAGGGAGGGGGAGGGAATGCGGTGTGAGTGAGGGAGGGGGAGTGAGTGCGGTGTGAGTGAGGGAGGGGCACGGAGAGCGGTGTGAGTGAGGGAGGGGGAGGGTGAGCGGTGTGAGTGAGGGAGGGGGAGGGAGTGCGGTGTGAGTGAGGGAGGGGTAGGGAGTGCGGTGTGAGTGAGGGAGGGGGAGGGAGTGCGGTGTGAGTGAGGGAGGGGGAGGGAGTGCGGTGTGAGTGAGGGAGGGGGAGGGAGTACGGTATCTGGGAGGGGGAGGGAGTGCGGTGTGAGTGAGGGAGGGGGAGGGAGTGCGGTGTGAGTGAGGGAGGGGGAGGGAGTGCGGTGTGAGTGAGGGAGGGGGAGGGAGTGCGGTGTGAGTGAGGGAGGGGGAGGGAATGCGGTGTGAGTGAGGGAGGGGAGTGAGTGCGGTGTGAGTGAGGGAGGGGCACGGAGAGCGGTTGTGAGTGAGGGAGGGGGAGGGTGAGCGGTGTGAGTGAGGGAGGGGGAGGGAGTGCGGTGTGAGTGAGGGAGGGGGAGGGAGTGCGGTGTGAGTGAGGGAGGGGGAGGGAGTGCGGTGTGAGTGAGGGAGGGGGAGGGAGTGCGGTGTGAGTGAGGGAGGGGGAGGGAGTACGGTATCTGGGAGGGGGAGGGAGTGCGGTGTGAGTGAGGGAGGGGGAGGGAGTGCGGTGTGAGTGAGGGAGGGGGAGGGAGAGCGGTGTGAGTGAGGGAGGGGGAGGGAGAGCGGTGTGAGTGAGGGAGGGGGAGGGAGAGCGGTGTGAGTGAGGGAGGGGGAGGGAGTGTGGTATCTGGGAGGTGGAGGGAGAGCGGTGTGAGTGAGGGAGGGGGAGGGAGAGCGGTGTGAGTGAGGGAGGGGGAGGGAGTGCGGTGTGAGTGAGGGAGGGGGAGGAGTGCGGTGTGAGTGAGGGAGGGGGAGGTTGTGCGGTGTGAGTGAGGGAGGGGGAGGGAGTGCGGTGTGAGGGAGGGAGGGGGAGGGAGTGCGGTGTGAGTGACGGAGGGGGAGGGAGAGCGGTGTGAGTGACGGAGGGGGAGGGAGTGTGGTATCTAGGAGGGGGAGGGAGAGCGGTGTGAGTGAGGGAGGGGGAGGGAGAGCGGTGTGAGTGAGGGAGAGGGAGTGCGGTGTGAGTGAGGGAGAGGGAGTGCGGTGTGAGTGAGGGAGGGGGAGTGAGAGCGGTGTGAGTGAGGGAGGGGGAGGGAGTGCGGTTTGAGTGAGGCAGGGGGAGGGAGTGCGGTATCTGGGAGGGGGAGGGAGTGCGGTGTGAGTGAGGGAGGGGGAGGGAGTGCGGTGTGAGTGAGGGAGGGTGAGGGAGTGCGGTGTGAGTGAGGGAGGGGGAGGGAATGCGGTGTGAGTGAGGGAGGGGGAGGGAGTGCGGTGTGAGTGAGGGAGGGGGAGGGAATGCGGTGTGAGTGAGGGAGGGGGAGGGAATGCGGTGTGAGTGAGGGAGGGGGAGGGAGTGCGGTATCTGGGAGGGGGAGGGAGTGCGGTGTGAGTGAGGGAGGGGGAGGGAGTGCGGTGTGAGTGAGGGAGGGGGAGGGTGTGCGGTGTGAGTGAGGGAGGGGGAGGGAGTGCGGTGTGAGTGAGGGAGGGGGAGGGAGTGCGGTGTGAGTGAGGGAGGGGGAGGGAGTGCGGTATCCGGGAGGGGGAGGTTGTGCGGTGTGAGTGAGGGAGGGGGAGGGAGTGCGGTGTGAGTGAGGGAGGGTGAGGGAGTGCGGTGTGTGAGGGAGGGTGAGGTTGTGCGGTGTGAGTGAGGGAGGGGGAGGGAGTGCGGTATCTGGGAGGGGGAGGGAGTGCGGTGTGAGTGAGGGAGGGGGAGGGAGTGCGGTGTGAGTGAGGGAGGGGGAGGTTGTGCGGTGTGAGTGAGGGAGGGGGAGGGAGTGCGGTGTGAGTGAGGGAGGGGGAGGGAGTGCGGTGTGTGAGGGAGGGGGAGGGAGTGCGGTGTGAGTGAGGGAGGGGGAGGGAGTGCGGTGTGAGTGAGGGAGGGGGAGGGAGTGCGGTGTGAGTGAGGGAGGGGGAGGGAGTGCGCTGTGAGTGAGGGAGGGGGAGGGAGAGCGGTGTGAGTGAGGGAGGGGGAGGGAGTGCGGTGTGAGTGAGGGAGGGGGAGGGAGTGCGGTGTGAGTGAGGGAGGGGGAGGGAGTGCGGTGTGCGTGAGGGAGGGGGAGGGAGTGCGGTGTGAGTGAGGGAGGGGGAGGGATTGCTGTGTGAGTGAGGGAGGGGGAGGGAGTGCGGTTTGAGTGAGGGAGGGGGAGGGAGTGCGGTGTGAGTGAGGGAGGGGGAGGGAGTGCGGTGTGAGTGAGGAGGGGGAGGGAGTGCGGTGTGAGTGAGGGAGGGGGAGGGAGTGCGGTGTGAGGGAGGGGGAGGGAGTGAGGTGTGAGTGAGGGAGGGGGAGGTTGTGCGGTGTGAGTGAGGGGGGGAGGGAGTGCGGTGTGAGTGAGGGAGGGGGAGGGAGTGCGGTGTGAGTGAGGGAGGGGGAGGGAGTGCGGTGTGAGTGAGGGAGGGGGAGGGAGTGCGGTGTGAGTGAGGGAGGGAGAGGGAGTGCGGTGTGAGTGAGGGAGGGGGAGGGAGTGTGGTGTGAGTGAGGGAGGGGGAGGGAGAGCGGTGTGAGTGAGGGAGGGGGAGTGAGTGCGGTGCGAGTGAGGGAGGGGGAGGGAGTGCGGTATCTGGGAGGGGGAGGGAGTGCGGTGTGAGTGAGGGAGGGGGAGGGAGAGCGGTGTGAGTGAGGGAGGGGGAGGTTGAGCGGTGTGAGTGAGGGAGGGGGAGGTTGTGCGGTGTGAGTGAGGGAGGAGGAGGGAGTGCGGTGTGAGTGAGGGAGGGGGAGGGAGTGCGGTGTGAATGAGGGAGAGGGTGTGAGTGAGGTGTGAGTGAGGGAGAGGGAGTGAGTGCGGTGTGAGTGAGGGAGGGGGAGGTTGTGCGGTGTGAGTGAGGGGGGGAGGGAGTGCGGTGTGAGTGAGGGAGAGGGAGTGAGTGCGGTATGAGTGAGGGAGAGGGAGTGAGTGCGGTATGAGTGAGGGAGGGGGAGGTTGTGCGGTGTGAGTGAGGGAGGGGGAGGGAGTGCGGTGTGAGTGAGGGAGGGGGAGGGAGTGCGGTGTGAGTGAGGGAGGGGGAGGGAGAGCGGTGTGAGTGAGGGAGGGGGAGGGAGTGCGGTGTGAGTGAGGGAGGGGGAGGGAGTGCGGTGTGAGTGAGGGAGGGGGAGGGAGTGCGGTGCGAGTGAGGGAGGGGGAGGGAGTGCGGTGTGAGTGAGGGAGGGGGAGGGAGTGCGGTGTGAGTGAGGGAGGGGGAGGGAGTGCGGTGTGAGTGTGGGAGGGGGAGGGAGTGCGGTGTGAGTGAGGGAGGGGGAGGGAGAGCGGTATCTGGGAGGCGAGCTGCAGACACTGACTGAGCTGACGTACGTGTGTGTTCAGTGCTTCTCGGGCTGTCACGGGCACTCTGAGATAAGTGTCTTTCTCCAGTTTGCTGATTTTGTAGTAACCCTCACTGCGGGCACTCCCGGTTAGGTGCTCCCTCATCCCATCCTCCGATCGCTTCCTCCGCTTCGCACAGGGAATATTGGTTAGTGACAAACCGTTAAGGAAAACAGGCATCTCCAAGAGGCAATCCACTATTCCCAACCTCCCCCCAGATCCCACCCTCTGTAACCATCAGACCAGCCAGTATTACAACCCAACATCCCCAATCACACCAAATCCTATTCCCAAATACAGCCTCGATACCCCTCCCTGTCCCTGTAACCTCCTCCAGCCCCTACACCCCTCCTTATCTCTGTAACCTCCTCCAGCTCCTACACCCCTCCTTATCTCTGTAACCTCCTCCAGCCCCTACACCCCTCCTTATCTCTGTAACCTCCTCCAGCTCCTACACCCCTCCTTATCTCTGTAACCTCCTCCAGCTCCTACACCCCTCCCTATCTCTGTAACCTCCTCCAGCCCCTACAACCCTTCCTATCTCTGTAACCTCCTCCAGCCCCTACACCCCTCCCTATCTCTGTAACCTCCTCCAGCTCCTACACCCCTCCCTATCTCTGTAACCTCCTCCAGCCCCTACACCCCTCCCTATCTCTGTAACCTCCTCCAGCTCCTACACCCCTCCCTATCTCTGTAACCTCCTCCAGCCCCTACAACCCTCCCTATCTCTGTAACCTCCTCCAGCCCCTACAACCCTCCCTATCTCTGTAACCTCCTCCAGCCCCTATACCCCTCCCTATCTCTGTAACCTCCTCCAGCCCCTACACCCCTCCCTATCTCTGTAACCTCCTCCAGCCCCTATACCCCTCCCTATCTCTGTAATCTCCTCCAGCTCCTACAACCCTCCCTATCTCTGTAACCTCCTCCAGCTCCTACACCCCTCCCTATCACTGTAACCTCCTCCAGCTCCTAGACCCCTCCCTATCTCTGTAACCTCCTCCAGCCCCTACACCCCTCCTTATCTCTGTAACCTTGCCCAGACCCTACAACCCTCCCTATCTCTGTAACCTCCTCCAGACCCTACAACCCTCCCTATCTCTGTAACCTCCTCCAGCCCCTACAACCCTCCCTGTCTCTGTAACCTCCTCCAGCCCCTACACCTCTCCCTATCTCTGTAACCTCCTCCAGCCCCTACAACCCTCCCTGTCTCTGTAACCTCCTCCAGCCCCCACACCCCTCCCTGACCCTGTAACCTCCTCCATCCCCTAGCGCCGGAGGGTCAGTGCTGAGGGAGCGCCGCACTGTCGGAGGGTCAGTACTGAGGGAGCAGCGCACTGTCGGAGGGTCAGTACTGAGGGAGCAGCGCACTGTCGGAGGGTCAGTGCTGAGGGAGAGCCGCACTGTCGGAGAGTCAGTGCTGAGGGAGAGCTGCACCGTCGGAGTGTCAGTACTGAGGGAGGGCCGCACTGTCGGAGTGTCAGTACTGAGGGAGGGCCGCACTGTCGGAGTGTCAGTACTGAGGGAGGGCCGCACTGTCGGAGGGTCAGTACTGAGGGAGGGCCGCACTGTCGGAGGGTCAGTACTGAGGGAGGTCCGCACTGTCGGAGGGTCAGTACTGAGGGAGAGCCGCACTGTCGGAGGGTCAGTACTGAGGGAGGGCCGCACTGTCGGAGGGTCAGTACTGAGGGAGCGCCGCACTGTCGGAGGGTCAGTACTGAGGGAGCGCCGCACTGTCGGAGGGTCAGTGCTGAGGGAGAGCCGCACTGTCGGAGGGTCAGTGCTGAGGGAGCGCCGCACTGTCGGAGGGTCAGTGCTGAGGGAGCGCCGCACTGTCGGAGGGTCAGTGCTGAGGGAGCGCCGCACTGTCGGAGGGTCAGTGCTGAGGGAGAGCCGCACAGTCGGAGGGTCAGTGCTGAGGGAGAGCCGCACTGTCGGAGGGTCAGTGCTGAGGGAGAGCCGCACTGTTGGAGGGTTAGTACTGAGGGAGAGCCGCACTGTCGGAGGGTCAGTGCTGAGGGAGTGCCGCACTGTCGGAGGGTCAGTGCTGAGGGAGAGCCGCACTGTCAGAGGGTCAGTGCTGAGGGAGCCCCGCATTGTCGGAGGGTCAGCGCTGAGGGAAACCCGCACTGTCGGAGGGTCAGTACTGAGGGAGAGCCGCACTGTCGGAGGGTCAGCGCTGAGGGACAGCCGCACTGTCGGAGGGTCAGTACTGAGGGAGAGCCGCACTGTCGGAGGGTCAGTACTGAGGGAGAGCCGCACTGTCGGAGGGTCAGTACTGAGGGAGAGCCGCACTGTCGGAGGGTCAGCGCTGAGGGAGCACCGCACTGTCGGAGGGTCAGCGCTGAGGGAGAGCGGCTGCGGAGCAGGGAAAGGATATTGGTGTGGAAGACCCAGTGCGTGTCGTTGAGCCAGTCGACGCTGGTGTCCTCCTGCAGGAGCCGCTCGTACGTCTGCTTCAGGTAGCGGGCATCCTCGGGGTCCAGGCCGGAGTTCCAGATGTCGTAGAGGATGGCCATCTCCTCGAACTCGCTGCGCAGCTCGAAGGCCCCGTCCGGCCGGGCCCCTGCGGCCGCGGCCGGCGGCTCGGGACACACCTCGCCCGGCTCCAGCCTCTTGCCCTTGGGGCCGGTGGCTCCGGCGTCGGCGTTGGGGGGGGCTCGGCCGGCGCCCTCCTGGCCCTGCTCCCCCTCGGCTCCCCCCACCTCCTCCTCCTCCTCCTCCTCCTCACCCCCGCCGCCGCCCTCGCCCAGGTCGCCCACCTCCAGCTCGCCGGCGGCCGGGCCGGGGGGCGGGGGGGCCACCACCTCCTCGGGGGCCTCCAGCACGGCGTCCAGCTGGTCGCTGAGCAGCTCGGGGCCCGGCGGCTGGGGGAGGACGGGGGCGGCCGGTGCCGGCTGCTGCCGCGGGGTCTCGCCGGCGCCGCGCCGGCCGGGGACCCGGCGGGCGGAGGGCGAGGGCTGGCGGGGCGGGGGCTTGGCGTAGCTGTGCTCCAGGTGGAAGGTGCGCTCGGGCCGGAGGAGGGGGTCCTCCTCCTCGTCTACCCCCCCCACCTCCTCCTCCTCCGAGCCGCCGGACTCGCCGATGGTCAGGGCGATGTCGGCGAGCGCCGCCAGGTCCACCCCTTGGCCGTCGGGGGTCCGCGAGGCCGGCGGCGTTGACAGGGCGGTGTTGGCCAGCGCCAGCAGCGACGAGGCGCCCAGCTGCTCCTTCAGCCGCAGGCTCTCGTCCGCGGGGGGCTCGGGGGCTGAGCCGGGGGGCGCCGGGGCCGGCTGGCGGGGCCGGCCGCGGTGGGGAGGCGTCCGTGCCGGCGGGGGCTCCACCTCCTCCTCCTGCGTCGGCGCCTTCACCAGCGCCGCGTGGTCCAGCGGCAGGTTCCGGATGGTGGAGGTGGTGGCGGCGGCGGCGGTAGTGGTGGGGGCGGGTGGGGCCGGCGCGGCCCGGGGGCTCTCCCTCCGCCGCAGCCAACGCGGTGAGGGCTCGGCGGGGCTGCCGTGAGCCGGCTCCACCTCCTCCTCCTCCTCGCTCTCCTCGTCCGCCGTCTCCTCCTCCTCTTCCTCCTCCTCCTCCTCGGACAGCGAGAACGAGACCCTCTTGCGGGGCTTGTGCAGCGTCTCCGCCAGCGGCGCGCTTCCCTCTCCCGGCGCCGCCGGCGGCACCGGCTTGTCCTCCCGGGTGGCGGCCGGCGGCTTCTCCGGCTCCTCCCTCGGCGTGGCCTCGGCTGCCCGGACGGGCGGTGACGGAGGCTTCTCTGAGGTTACGGCCAACGGCTCTGCGGGAAGGAAAGGACAGTGTATCTAAAGCACTGTGACACACGGTCCCAGAGGGGGAAAGGACAGAGTATCTAACGCACTGTGACACCTGGTCCCAGAGGGGGAAAGGACAGTGTATCTAACGCACTGTGACACCAGGTCCCAGAGTGGGAAAGGACAGAGTATCTAACGCACTGTGACACCCGGTCCCAGAGGGGCAAAGGACAGAGTATCTAACGCACTGTGACACCCGGTCCCAGAGGGGGAAAGGACTGTGTATCTAACCAATTTTCCCACAGGATTTACTCACCAGCCGTTACGCTCGGGGCTTTGGACTCCTCTGGGGTGCCCTGTGCCTCTGTCTCCTCCTCCCTGGCACCTTTCTCAGTCGTCTCTTCACACTCCTCAGCTGCTGTTTCTGTCTCCTTTACACTTGCCGGCTCGGCCAGGGGCTGGACTTTTGTCTCCTTTTCTTCAGCGACGGAGCTGTCGACGGTCGAGTCGTCCATGGTGTCCGGCGCTTCCTCCTCTTCCTCCTCTTCCTCGGAGCTGCTCTCGAAGCCCGAGGAGGCCTCGGACTCTTCTTCCGACTCATCCGCCTTCGAAGAGGTGTCGCTTGCCACCTCGTCTGCAAGGAGAAAGGAAGCGTTACCGAGGCTGCAGCGCACTGCTGTCTTCCTGAAACACCCTGTGGCATTGCTCCTCATCCCCAGCGTCACAATCCCTAACCATCCTGTGGCATTGCTCCTCATCCCCAGCGTCACAATCCCTCAACATCCCGTGGCATTGCTCCTCATCCCCAGCATCACAATCCCTAACCACCCCGTGGCATTGCTCCTCATCCCCAGCGTCACAATCCCTAACCACCCCGTGGCATTGCTCCTCACCCCAGCGTCACAATCCCTAACCATCCCGTGACATTGCACCTCACCCCCAGCGTTACTACTCCCTCACCACCCCGTGGCATTGCTCCTCATCCCCCCGCGTTACTACTCCCTCACCACCCCGTGGCATTGCTCCTCATCCCCCAGCATTACTACTCCCTAACCACCCCGTGACATTGCTCCTCATCCCCCAGCATTACTACTCCCTAACCACCCCGTGACATTGCTCCTCATCCCCCAGCATTACTACTCCCTAACCACCCCGTGGCATTGCTCATCCCCAGCGTCACACTCCCTAACCACCCCGTGGCATTACTCACCCCCCAGCGTTACTACTCCCTAACCACCGCGTGGCATTGCTCTTCATCCCCCAGCGTTACTACTCCCTAACCACCCCGTGGCATTGCTCTTCATCCCCCAGCGTTACTACTCCCTAACCACCCCGTGGCATTGTTCTTCATCCCCCAGCGTTACTACTCCCTAACCACCCCGTGGCATTGCTCTTCATCCCCCAGCGTTATTACTCCCTAACCACCGCGTGGCATTGCTCTTCATCCCCCAGCGTTACTACTCCCTAACCACCCCGTGGCATTGCTCTTCATCCCCCAGCGTTATTACTCCCTAACCACCGCGTGGCATTGCTCTTCATCCCCCAGCGTTACTACTCCCTAACCACCCCGTGGCATTGCTCTTCATCCCCCAGCGTTACTACTCCCTAACCACCCCGTGGCATTGCTCTTCATCCCCCAGCGTTACTACTCCCTAACCACCCCGTGGCATTGCTCTTCATCCCCCAGCGTTACTACTCACTAAGCACCCCGTGGCATTGCTCTTCATCCCCCAGCGTTACTACTCCCTAACCACCCTGTGGCATTGCTCTTCATCCCCCAGCGTTATTACTCCCTAACCACCCTGTGGCATTGCTCTTCATCCCCCAGCGTTACTACTCCCTAACCACCCCGTGGCATTGCTCTTCATCCCCCAGCGTTACTACTCCCTAACCACCGCGTGGCATTGCTCTTCATCCCCCAGCGTTACTACTCCCTAACCACCCCGTGGCATTGCTCTTCATCCCCCAGCGTTATTACTCCCTAACCACCCCATGGCATTGCTCTTCATCCCCCAGCGTTACTACTCCCTAACCACCCCGTGGCATTGCTGTTCATCCCCCAGCGTTACTACTCCCTAACCACCCTGTGGCATTGCTCTTCATCCCCCAGCGTTATTACTCCCTAACCACCGCGTGGCATTGCTCTTCATCCCCCAGCGTTACTACTCCCTAACCACCCCGTGGCATTGCTCCTCATCCCCCAGCGTCACACTCAGTAACCATTCCGTGGCATTGCTCCTCATCCCCCAGCGTCTCAGTCCCTCACCACGCAGTAGCATTGCTTCTCATCCCCAGCGTCACACCCCCTAACCACCCCATGACATTGCTCCTCGTCCCCAGCGTCACACCCCTTAATCACTCCGTGGCATTGCTCCTCGTCCCCATCATTACTACTCCCTAACCACCCCGTGACATTGCTCCTCATCCCCAGCATCACACCCCCTAACCACCCCATGACATTGCTCCTCATCCCCAGAGTCACACCCCTTAACCACTCCTTGGCATTGCTCCTCGTCCCCAGGGTCACACCCCCACCCAACCACTCCCTGGCATTGCTCCTCATGCCCAGTGTCACACTCCCTCACCACCCTGTGCCTACCAACTCCGGGCGTGATCGACTCCAGGGCTTTGTGCTGAAGGGTGACTTCTTCCCCTTTCGATTCTTGTCCTTGCTACTGAAATCCAGCATTCTACTCCTCTCTCTGATTGTATCTGTACCTGTTCATTCATGATCTGTTTACCTGTCAATGCCCCTGGGTGGTTCAGGAACAGTGATGCTAGGGATGAGGAGCAATGCCACTGGGTGGTTCAGGAACAGTGATGCTAGGGATGAGGAGCAATGCCACTGGGTGGTTCAGGAACAGTGATGCTAGGGATGAGGAGCAATGCCACTGGGTGGTTCAGGAACAGTGATGCTAGGGATGAGGAGCAATACCACTGGGTGGTTCAGGAACAGTGATGCTAGGGATGAGGAGCAATGCCACTGGGTGGTTCAGGAACAGTGATTCTAGGGATGAGGAGCAATGCCACTGGGTGGTTCAGGAACAGTGATGCTAGGGATGAGGAGCAATGCCACTGGGTGGTTCAGGAGCTGCGACACTAGGGATGAGGAGCAATGACAAAGGTCCCAAGGAACTCTCAGGAAGGAGAGCAGGGCATGTTCTCCCCAGTGTCATGGGCAATATTTGCCCCTCTCCCAGCATCAGGGATAAGGATCTGGTCAATATCACATTGCTGCTTGTGGGATCTTGCTATGCACGACCTGGCTACCATGCTTCCGGCATTCTAACAGTGACTGCACTTCAAAAACAAAGAGCACTCCATCGGCTGGAGAGTGCTTCCAGTGACTGGGGAAACGTGGAAAGCGTCATCGGCGACGCAAGTCTCTCTTCCTTGGTGTCAAGGGATGGGGGCGGGTGGGGGCCGGTTATGCGTAACATGACGCAGCCAGCCCTTACGAATAGGCGCCAGTCAACCCCACTCGAACCGGGAGCAATGCCACGGGGGCGACAGCCAGCCCGGGCGCCTCGGCAGCGGGAGACCACACTCCCTGCCAGGGCGGCACAGCAGTCCCGACAAAGTGGCGCCGCCGCACTTGAACCGGGAGCAATGCCACGGGGGCGACAGCCAGCCCGGGCGCCTACACTCCCTGCCGGGGCGGCACAGCGGTCCCGACAAAGTGGCGCCGCCGCCGCACTTGAACCGGGAGCAATGCCACGGGGCGTCGGCAGCAGAATACCACACCCTGTGCACCGGACTGGCGTGCCCGCCCTCACACCGCAGCCCCGAGGCCCCTGCTCAAAAACCCCCTCAAGAAAAGCCATGGGAGGGACCGGGGCGGGGGCGGTGGGGGGGTGGGGCGCAAAGCCACAGGGAAGAGCCCAACACTCAGGAGCAACGCGCGAATGGGAAACTCACCTTCCTCGGAATCCTCCTTCTCGCTGGCCTCGAGCTCTCCTTCCTCCTCGTCGTCCTCCTGAAGATCGAGAGAGAGTTAAAGATAACACACACACACACACACACACACACACACACACACACACACACACACACACACACGTGCGTCAGACAGAAGGAGAGGCAGAATTAAGGTTAAAAAAAGGTCAATGTGTGCTTTATTTGGCCGCTTAATGGCATGAGTCACGGCCCAGAAAGAGACAGCCTGTCGAACTTTTCCGTCTCCCACTCACCATGACAGGCACAAGAAAGCTACATTTCCAAGGGAGCGGCCATTGAGACACCGCACGGGAGGAGGAGGGCTGATTGGTTGGCAGCGCCCTGACCAGAGCCCACTTGCCAGCCAATCAGGGGGTGTCCCCCCCACCCCCCCTCCGCCCCCGTGCGGTGGGCGAATGGCCGCTCCCTTGGAAATCTGGCTTTCTTGTGCCAGTCCCGGCGAGTGAGAGAGGTGGAAGCGTTTCCGCAGCCTGTTTCCTGCTTCTTTCCTCGGCTGTGCTTTTGCTTTCCGATGGGAATGGCGGGAGGGGTTGCGGGGGAGGGGAGGGGAGGCGAGGGGAGGGGGAGATGTCGAAGCCGCTCACCCACCTTCCCCAGGGGCTCCTCTTCCTCCTCGCCCTCGCTGTTCAGCTCCAAGGATTTGGACGGCTTGCCGCGCTTCTTGGCGCCATCGCCTTCCCGCTTGGAGAGCTCCGAGGACTGGCTGGCCGCGTCCGACGTGTCCTTCTCGTGCTCCATCTCTGTGAGGCGCAGGTGGCGGGTGGGGGGGGGGGGCGGAAAGAGAGAGAGAGAGAGAGAGAGAGAGAGAGAGGTCAAAGGTCAAAAGTGCGTTAAACCGTACAATCACACCGGCCTCTGCCGTTAACCCCGCTACCCCACCCCCCTGCCAATCGCCTATTCCCCCATTCTGAGCGTTCCTACTGAATCTGCTCCCACCCTCTCTGCTCCCAGGAGGGTGAACTGGGAATGAATCAGCTGGCGTGCGCGAGGGTTGGCCTGCCTGAGTCAATTGCCTACGGCCCCCAAGGAACTTTCCAGAAGCGCCCGGGCGTGGTGGGTGGTGGTGGAGTCGGGGAGGGGGGGCCAATGCGCAAATAGCAGACCAAAAAGGTAAGGAGCGCGAGATTCAAGCCGTCAGAATCTGGGAGCGGCTCCTTGCCGGACCCCTCCAGGGAGAGATATCCACAAGGGCTGCAGACTGGCGAGGTGTGGCTCGTCAAAAGCTGCGGAAGAATCCGGAGCGAAAAGCTGGGGGGGGGTGGGGGGGGAAAACGCGAGCGTGGCTCTGATCAGTTGGGGGGGGGGAGGGGGCTGAGCGAGTGACGGAACAGTCCGGAGGGGCTGAATGGCCTCCTTGCCCACCTTGCTGGGTTTTAGTGGGGGGGCATGGGGTCTGCAGTTTAGGGAGTGCACTCTGAAAGCCTGAGGCCTAACTGGCTTGAGGCCAGGGTGGGGTATCGGGCTTGTGAGAGGCAAGGAGAGAAGCGGGGGTGGGGGTGAGTTGGGGGAAGGGGGCCAAAGTTCAAACACCAAACACCGAAAGCAAGATTGGAGGTGCAGCAAGCAGTTAGAAGGCGGCAAATGGTATGTTGGCCTCGGTTGCGAGAGGCCTAGAGTACAGGAGCGACGGATGTCTTACCGCAGCTGTTGAGGGGCATCGGTGGGACCACAGCTGGAGCGGCGTGCGCAGTTTTGGCCTCCTTACCTAAGGAAGGATATCCTTGCCATGAAGGTTCACCAGGCTGATTCCTGGGATTGTCGTACGAGGAGAGATTAGGCCGACTAGGCCTGTATGCGCTGGAGTATAGATGAACGAGAGTCGGGGGGGGTGGGGGGGTGGGTGGTTCTCACTGAAACGTGTAAAACTCTTGACAGGGCTGGACGCCGGGACGATGTCCCCTCCGGCTGGAGGGTCGAGAACGAAGGGGTCACAGTCCCGTTTAGGCCCGAGATGAGGAGAAACTTGTTCGCTCCGAGGGTGGTGAACCTGTGGAATTCTCTACCACGGAGGGCGGTGGAGGGCAAGTCACGGAATAGACCTGAGAAGGAAATAGGTGGATTTCTACACACTAAAAAGGCGTCGAGGGGTACGGTAAGAGAGAGCAGGAATGTGGCGTTGAGACAGAGGATCAGCCTTGATCATAACGATCGGTGGAGCAGGCTCGAAGGGCCTACTCCTGCTCCTATCCTCTATATTTCCTCTGGAGGTGGGATTATAGATCGGGGGACATTCTAGAAGGATTCACAGATTCGCGAGAGAGCAGGGGAAAGCTAAAAACAGCACCCGCGGCAAGCAACGGGCAGAAGGAAGCCATCCCACGACCAACGGATCAGGTCGAAACTCTGCATTCCCGCCACATCCAGTCGTGAATGGGGGCGGGGAATTAAACAGCTCATTGCAGGAAGAGGAGGAGGAGGCTCCACAAATAGCCCCGTGCTTATGGATGGTAGAGCCCGGCACAACAAAACAAGGCTGGAGCATTTGCAACAAGCCTCGGCCAGGAGTGGCGAGTGGATGATCCACCTCGGCCTCCCCCAGAGGTCCCCAGCATCACGGCGAATTCGATTCACGTGAGGTCAACAAACGGCTGAAGGCACCGGATGCTGCAACGGCTTTGGGCACTGACAATATTCCAGCAATAGTACTGAAGACTTGTGCTCCAGAACTTGCTGCACCCCTAGCCAAGCTGTTCCATTACAGCTACAACACTGACATCTACCCAGCTATGTGGAAAATTGTCCAAGTATGTCCTGTACACAAAAAGCTGGACAAATGCAACCCGGCCAATTACCGCCCCATCAGTCTACTTCCCATCATCAGTAGAGTGATGGAAGGGGTCATCAACAGTGCTATCAAGCGGCACTTGCTTACCAATAACCTGCTCAGTGACACCCAGTTTGGGTTCTGCCAGGGCCACCCAGCTCCTGACCTCATTACAGCCTTGGTTCAAACACATCAAAAGAGCTGTGCTCCAGAGGCGAGGTGAGAGTGACTGACCTTAACCTCGAGGCTGAATTTGACCGAGTGTGGCATGAAGGAGCCCCAGCAAAACTGGAGTCAATGGGAATCGGGGAAAACTCTCCGCTGGTTGCAGTCATACCCAGCACAAAGGGAGATGGTTGTGGTTGTTGGAGGTCAGTCATCTCAGCTCCAGGACATCACTGCAGGAGCTCCTCAGGGTTAGTGTCCTCGGCCCAACCATCTTCAGCTGCTTCATCAATGACCTTCCTTCCATCATAAGGTCAGAAGTGGGGATGTTCGCTGATGATCGCACAATGTTCAACACCATTCGCGACTCCTCAGATACTGAAGCAGCCCGTGTCCGAATGCAGCAAGACCCGGACAATATCCAGGCTTGGGCTGACAAGTAACATTCACACCACACAAGTGTCAGGCAATGACCATCTCCAATAAGAAAGAATCCAATCATTGCCCCTTGATGTTCAATGGCATTACCATCACTGAATCCCCCACTATCAACATCCTGGGGGTTACCATTGACCAGAAACTGAACTGGACCAGCCATATAAATACTGTGGCTACAAAAGCAGGTCAGAGGCTGGGAATCCTGCGGAGAGTAACTCACCTCCTGACTCCCCAAATCCTGCCCACCTTCTACAAGGCACCAGTCAGGAGTGTGATGGAACACTTCCCACTTGCCTGGATGAGTGCAGCTCCCACAACACTCAAGAAGCTCGACACCATCCAGGACAAAGCAGCCCCGCTTGATCGGCACCCCATCCACAAACATTCACTCCCCCCACCACCGACGCACAGGGGCAGCAGTGTGTGTACCATCGACAAGATGCACTGCAGCAACTCACCAAGGCTCCTTCGACAGCGCCGCCCAAACCAAGGAACTCTACCATCTAGAAGGACAAGGGCAGCAGACACATGGGGAACACCAGCACCTGGAAGTTCCCCTCCGAGCCGCTCACCATCCCGACTTGGAAATATATTGGCCGTTCCTTCACTGTCGCTGGGTCCAAATCCTGGAGTTCCCTCCCTAACAGCGCCGTGGGTGTACCTACACCACACGGACAAAATCCTGGGAACTCCCTCCCTAACAGCACCGTGGGTGTACCTACACCACACGGGACAAAATGCTGGAACTCCCTCCCTAACAGCACCGTGGGTGTACCTACACCACACAGACAAAATCCTGGAACTCCCTCCCTAACAGCACCGTGGGTGTACCTACACCACACGGACAAAATCCTGGAACTCCCTCCCTAACAGCGCCGTGGGTGTACCTACACCACACGGACAAAATCCTGGAACTCCCTCCCTAACAGCGCCGTGGGTGTACCTACACCACACGGACAAAATCCTGGAACTCCCTCCCTAACAGCGCCGTGGGTGTACCTACACCACACGGACAAAATACTGGAACTCCCTTCCTAACAGCACCGTGGGTGTACTACACCACACGGGGACTGCAGCGGCTCAAGAAGGCAGCTCACCCACCAGCTTCTCGAGGGGCAATTAGGGACGGGTAATAAATGCTGGGCCCAGCCAGAGAAGCCAACATCCCGTGAGTGAATTTAGAAAAGGCTCTGACAGACTCGACTTATTGTGACTGGTGTTCAGTCACATGAGTGACAAGAGGCCAATAAAAACAGATTCAGATGCCCAGCGCACCCAGGCACCGAGACTCACCCTCATCCTCCTCGAACTGTGGCAAAGACGGCCGAGGTCGTTTCTGTTCAACACTCTCTGGAAGCTCAGATATTTCTTTCCTTTTCACCTGGAAGACAGGAACAGAAAAGAAAACGGAGATGTGAAAGGACAGTGTATCTAACGCACTGTGACACCGGGTCCCAGAGGGGGAAAGGACAGTGTATCTAACGCACTGTGACACCGGGTCCCAGAGGGGGAAAGGACAGCGTATCTAACGCACTGTGACACCCGGTCCCAGAGGGGGAAAGGACAGCGTATCTAACGCACTGTGACACCCGGTCCCAGAGGGGGAAAGGACAGCGTATCTAACGCACTGTGACACCCTGTCCCAGAGGGGGAAAGGACAGTGTATATAACGCACTGTGACACCCGGTCCCAGAGGGGGAAAGGACAGTGTATCTAACGCACTTGACTGGTTGGAAAAGGGTTATAACATCGATTCTCGGTCAGCTCCCAGACTCTGTCGGGTGTGGGGTGAGGTTCCCACCTCGGCGTTGGAGGGCACTTACCTTGAAAGAGGGAAGCCTCAGGGAGGCGCGGAGACCCATCCCGAAACCATAGCCCTCAAGGCCGCCTGCACTGTTCCCACCTCCACCCACACCTCCGCTCTTGGCCCAGTCCAGCAGGGAGAACATGGCCGGCTCCTTGGGTCTGGGTTTCTCCTCTTCTTTAGCGTGGAGTCTGGCCGCATTGTGGAACGGCTGAGAGAGAGACAAATACAAACAGAGACAGAGAGGGAGGTGAAGTGGGTGGGAGGAGAGGGAGAGAGAGAGAGATGTACATTAGTTGATCGTATTTACATGTGTCAAATCGATCACCTCCATCCCCTTCACTGAATGAGGCGCTATCAGATCAAAGAGACTCTTCCAGCAGCACCTTCCAAACCCACCACCTCTACCATCTAGAAGGACAAGGGCAGCAGACACACGGGGAACACCCACCACCTGGAAGTTCCCCTCCGAGCCCCTCACCCATCCCGACTTGGAAATATATCGGCCGTTCCTTCACTGTCGCTGGGTCCAAATCCTGGAACTCCCTCTCTAACAGCGCTGTGGGTGTACCTACACCACACGGACAAAATCCTGCAACTCCCTCCCTAACAGCGCCGTGGGTGTACCTACACCACACGGGACAAAATCCTGCAACTCCCTCCCTAACAGCGCTGTGGGTGTACCTACACCACACGGACAGAATCCTGGAACTCCCTCCCTAACAGCGCTGTGGGTGTACCTACACCACACGGACAAAATCCTGCAACTCCCTCCCTAACAGCGCCGTGGGTGTACCTACACCACACGGGACAAAATCCTGGAACTCCCTCCCTAACAGCACTGTGGGTGTACCTACACCACACGGGGACAAAATCCTGCAACTCCCTCCCTAACAGCGCCGTGGGTGTACCTACACCACACGGGACAAAATCCTGGAACTCCCTCCCTAACAGCACTGTGGGTGTACCTACACCACACGGGGACTGCAGCAGCTCAAGAAGGCAGCTCACCCCCATCACCTTCTCAAGGGGCAATTAGGGATGGGCAATAAATGCTGGACCCGGCCAGAGACGCCCACATCCTGTGAGTGAATAAAAAGTAAAGATCTCTGTCTACAGAAGATAAGTCTCATGGACAGTCACATGCGACAATCAAAAGGGCTTCACAAGATGCCAGCCCCTACTCCAAAAAGCTTAAACTGCTACAGAATTAACAGGATTAGACTCCGAATACGTGCTGATCAAAAGTTCAGTCCAAGTGATCGGCTTTAGGGAGCCTCTGAAAGGATGAGGGACGGAGAGAGGCAGAGAGGTTAAGGGAAGGAATTCCAGAGCTTAGGCCCTCCCCCACCCCAGCCGGGCAGCTGAAGGTCCAGCCGCCAATGGCAGAGCGATGGGAGTTGGGGGGGCGGTCAAGGGACCAGAACCGGAGGAGCGCAGATATCTCAGAGGGTCGTAGGGGGCTGGAGGAGGTTACAGAGATAGGGAGGGGTGTAGGGGCTGGAGGAGGTTACAGAGATAGGGAGGGGTGTAGGGGCTGGAGGAGGTTACAGAGTTAGTGAGGGTTGTAGGGGCTGGAGGAGGTTACAGAGATAGGGAGGGGTGTAGGGGCTGGAGGAGGTTACAGAGATAGGGAGGGGTGTAGGGGCTGGAGGAGGTTACAGAGATAGGGAGGGGTGTAGGGGCTGGAGGAGGTTACAGAGATAGGGAGGGATGTAGGGGCTGGAGGCAGTTACAGAGATAGGGAGGGGTGTAGGGGGTGGAGGAGGCTACAGAGATAGGGAGGGGTGTAGGGGCTGGAGGAGGTTACAGAGATAGGGAGGGGTGTAGGGGCTGGAGGAGGTTACAGAGATAGGGAGGGGGTGTAGGGGTTGGAGGAGGTTACAGAGATAGGGAGGGGTGTAGGGGCTGGAGGAGGTTACAGAGATAGGGAGGGGGTGTAGGGGCTGGAGGAGGTTAGAGATAGGGAGGGGTGTAGGGGCTGGAGGAGGTTACAGAGATAGGGAGGGGTGTAGGGCTGGAGGAGGTGGGGGCTGGTGCAAGGGTGATGGGGAAATTCGAAAACAAGGGGAATTTTAAAACCGAGCTGTTGCTGGACTGGGTTCCTGTGTGGATCAGTGATCAGAGAACAGAGCTTGGTGCACAGGCTTAAATACAGAGTAAATCTCCCTCCACACTGTCCCCATCAAACACTCCCAGGACAGGGACAGCACAGGGTTAGATACAGAGTAAAGCTCCTTCTACACTGTCCCCATCAAACACTCCCAGGACAGGTACAGCGCAGGGTTTAAGCAATACTGGATGCATTGAGATAAAAACAAAAAACTGCGGATGCTGGAAATCCAAAACAAAAACAGAATTCTCTCGAAAAACTCAGCAGGTCTGGCAGCATCGGTGGAGAAGACTTGACGTTTCGAGTCCTCATGACCCTTCAACAGCTCTTTCGAAGGGTCATGAGGACTCGAAACGTCAACTCTTTTCTTCTCCGCCGATGCTGCCAGACCTGCTGAGTTTTTCCAGGTAATTCTGGATGCTTGGTGCCTGGGTTGAGGGGAAATGGCTGAGTGGGATATCACGTTTGACAAACACGATGGAGTTTTTTTTTGAGGATGTAACTAGATAAGGGAGAACCAGTGGATGTGGTGTATTTGGATTTTCCGAAAGCCTTTGATCCAGTCCCACATAAGGGGTTAGTGTGTAAAACTAAAGCACATGGGATTGGAGAGTAACATACTGGTGTGGACTGAGAATCGGTTAGCAGGCAGGAAACAGAGAGTCGGAACAAATGGGCCTGTTTCGGGGTGGCGGGCGGTAACTAGTGGGGTACCGCAGGGATCAGAGCTTGGGCCCCAGCTATTCACCATATCTTTCAGTGATTTGGACGAGGGAGCCAAATGCAATATTTCCAAGTTTGCTGGCGACACAAAACTAGGTGGGTGCGTGAGCGAAAGGGGAGGATGTTAAGAGGGTTCAGGGTGATTTAGACAGGTTGAGTGAGGGGGCAAAGACATGGCAGATGCGGTATAATGTGCACAGGTATGAAGTTATCCAGTTTGGTAGGTGAAACAGAAAGGCAGAGTGTTAGTTAAGCGGTGATAGATTGAGAAACGTTGACGTACACAGGGACCCGGGTGTCCGTGTCCACCAGTCACCGAGAGCGAGCGCGCAGGTGGCAAATGGTATGTTGGCCTCCAGTGCAAGAGGACTGGAGTACAGGAGCGAGGATCCGGTACAGGGCCTCGGCGGGACCCCACCTGGGGTAGCGTGTGCACAGTTTTACCGAAGGAAGGAAGGATATCCTTGCCCCACAGAGGGAGCGCAGCGACTGGATCGTGGGATGCCGGGATTGTCGCGCGAGTGGAGAGATTGGGGCCGACCAGGCCTGTGTGCGCTGGAGTTTAGATGAACGAGAGAGTGGGGGGAGGGGGGGAGGTCTCACTGAAACGTATAAAATTCTGACAGGGGTGGACAGACCGGATGCCGGGATGCTGTCCCCTCCGGCTGGAGGGTCTAGAACAAGGGGTCAGGATACGGGGCAGACTGTTTAGGACTGAGGAGGAGGAGGAACTTGATGTTGTGAACCTGTGGGATCCTCGACTGCAGGAGGCTGCGCGGGGGGAGTCGCTGAATATGGTTGGGGAGGAGACAGGTTTCTACACGCGAAAGGCCCCGGAGGGGTGTGGGGAGAGAGCGGGAGGATAGACGATCAGCCCCGATCGCATGGGGTGGTGGGGCGGGCCCCCCGGAGGGCCGCCCCCTGCTGCTCCCACGCTGGCGGACGAGCGGCAGCCGCACCCACCTTGGCTTTCTGCTCCTTGCGCTCCCACCACTCGTCGAAGGTCCGGAAGGCGACCATCTCCACCATCTTGCGGTTGAGGTCCCGCTTCATGATGCTCTTCATCTCCTGGATGAGGTTGGCCAGCACGCTGTCCACCGTGCAGAGGTGGGGGTCCTCCTTCTGGCCGTCGAAGGGCCAGGGGCGGCCGGCGCACTCGTAGGCCTTGAAGGCTGCGGAGGAGGAGGAGGAGGAGGAGGAGGAGGCGGCGGCGGAGGCGGCGGAGGTGGCGTTGGCGTTGGCGGAGCAGGGCGGGAGGAGGGGTTGGGGGTCCCGGCCGGGGTAGGCCCTCCCCTCGCGCTCCGGCGCCCGGTAGGCCTCGTAGGGCAGCTGGGCCCCGAAGACCAGGGCCTCGGCCGGGTAGAGGGGGAAGGGCTCGCCCGCCGCCGGGTCCTTGCCCCGCATCAGCTGCTGCAGACGGCTCAGCATCTGGGTCTGCATCTGGAAGGACATGGGCATCCCCCCCCACTGGCTGCCCAGCCGGCTCATCAGCTCCAGCGAGTTGACAAAGTTGTAGATGTGGGGCCCGAAGCCGGGGGCCCCCCCTCCCACTCCCACTCCCCCTCCGCCGGGGCCTCGGCCTCCTCCTGCTCCTGCTCCTGCTCCTCCTCCTGGTCCTCCTGCTCCACCCCCGGCCCCGCCCCGAGCCTCCTCGCCCCCGCCGTGGCCAGCCTGCAGGCCGAAGCCGGTGTAGCCGGGCCCCGAAGGCGAGGGGGCCACCTCGATGCGCTCGCCGGCCGGCTGCTCGCCCGCCTCGTCGTCCGAGATCTCCATGTCTTCCCCCGAGGAGTGGGCCGAGGTCTGTGTGTGGGGGGGGGAGGAAGGGAGGGAAGGGGGGAAGAGAGGGAAGGGGGGAAGGGGGGGGAAGAGAGGGAAGGGGGGAAGGAGGGGGAAGAGAGGGAAGGGGGGAAGGGGGGGGAAGAGAGGGAAGGGGGGAAGGGGGGGGAAGAGAGGGAAGGAGGGAAGGGGGAAGAGAGGGAAGGAGGGAAGGGGGAAGAGAGGGAAGGGGGAAGAGAGGGAAGGGGGGAAGGAGGGGGAAGAGAGGGAAGGGGGGAAGGGGGGGGAAGAGAGGGAAGGGGGGAAGGGGGGGGGAAGAGAGGGAAGGAGGGAAGGGGGAAGAGAGGGAAGGAGGGAAGGGGGAAGAGAGGGAAGGGGGAAGAGAGGGAAGGGGGGAAGGGGGAAGAGAGGGAAGGAGGGAAGGGGGAAGAGAGGGAAGGAGGGAAGGGGGAAGGGAGGGAAGGGGGAAGAGAGGGAAGGAGGGGAGGAAGAGAGGGGAGGAAGAGAGGGGAGGAAGAGAGGGGAGGAAGAGAGGGGAGGAAGAGAGGGGAGGAAGAGAGGGGAGGAAGAGAGGGGAGGAAGAGAGGGGAGGAAGAGAGGGGAGGAAGAGAGGGGAGGAAGAGAGGGGAGGAAGAGAGGGGAGGAAGAGAGGGGAGGAAGAGAGGGGAGGAAGAGAGGGGAGGAAGAGAGGGGAGGAAGAGAGGGAAGGGGGAAGAGAGGGAAGGAAGAGAGGGAAGGGGGAAGAGAGGGAAGGAAGAGAGGGAAGGGGGAAGAGAGGGAAGGAGGGAAGGGGGAAGAGAGGGAAGGAGGGAAGGGGGAAGGGAGGGAAGGGGGAAGAGAGGGAAGGAGGGGAGGAAGAGAGGGGAGGAAGAGAGGGGAGGAAGAGAGGGGAGGAAGAGAGGGGAGGAAGAGAGGGGAGGAAGAGAGGGGAGGAAGAGAGGGGAGGAAGAGAGGGGAGGAAGAGAGGGGAGGAAGAGAGGGGAGGAAGAGAGGGAGGAAGAGAGGGGAGGAAGAGAGGGGAGGAAGAGAGGGGAGGAAGAGAGGGGAGGAAGAGAGGGGAGGAAGAGAGGGGAGGAAGAGAGGGGAGGAAGAGAGGGGAGGAAGAGAGGGGAGGAAGAGAGGGGAGGAAGAGAGGGGAGGAAGAGAGGGGAGGAAGAGAGGGGAGGAAGAGAGGGGAGGAAGAGAGGGGAGGAAGAGAGGGGAGGAAGAGAGGGGAGGAAGAGAGGGGAGGAAGAGAGGGGAGGAAGAGAGGGGAGGAAGAGAGGGGAGGAAGAGAGGGGAGGAAGAGAGGGGAGGAAGAGAGGGGAGGAAGAGAGGGGAGGAAGAGAGGGGAGGAAGAGAGGGGAGGAAGAGAGGGGAGGAAGAGAGGGGAGGAAGAGAGGGGAGGAAGAGAGGGGAGGAAGAGAGGGGAGGAAGAGAGGGGAGGAAGAGAGGGGAGGAAGAGAGGGGAGGAAGAGAGGGGAGGAAGAGAGGGGAGGAAGAGAGGGGAGGAAGAGAGGGGAGGAAGAGAGGGGAGGAAGAGAGGGGAGGAAGAGAGGGGAAGAAGAGAGGGGAGGAAGAGAGGGGAGGAAGAGAGGGGAGGAAGAGGGGGGAGGAAGAGGGGGAGGAAGAGGGGGAGGAAGAGGGGGAGGAAGAGGGGGAGGAAGAGGGGGAGGAAGAGAGGGAGGAAGAGAGGGAGGAAGAGAGGGAGGAAGAGAGCGAAGGGGGGAAGAGAGGGAGGGAAGGGGTGACAAAGAGGCAAGGTATATAGTTTGGTTGTGGCGCAGGATTGAGAAAGGCAGAGAGAGAAGAAAGCAGAACATTACGATACATAACTTGCACCCCTCCCTCCCTCTCCTGCTCTCCCTCCACTCCCATCCCACAACCCCGGGATCGCACTCTGCACCCTTAGTCAACTTGGCCATTGTCTGCTTGCCCAAGCCCTGTGGGTAAATAGCATGGGGGGTTCATACAGAGAGCAAAGGATCACTCTCTTCGACTGGAGTCAGGCCTTTCCATCTCCCCGTTCTCAGATCCCTCTCCCTCTCGCACCACATTGACTCACTCACTCTATACACATTACACCCTGGGTCCCATCTACCGAGGCATCGAGTACAAAGCAGCAAAGTCAGGCTGAACATTGGTCACACTCTGGTTAGGCCCCAACTCCAGCACTGCCTCCTGCTCCAGTCGCCACACCGTAGGGAGGGTGTGAGGGTCCCCGAGAGGGTGAGGGAGGGAGATTTACCAGGACGGTCCCCGGGGGGTGAGGTGGTGGGTTTTATCTACGAGGTTCGGGTGGTGAAGGGTGTGAGTGTCCCCGAGAGGGTGGGGGAGGGAGATTTACCAGGACAGTCCCCGGGGGGGTGAGGGGGGGGGGTGGGTTTTATCTACGAGGTTTCGGTTGGAGGAGCTGGGGCTGTTCTCCCCTCGGAGTGAAGGAGGTTGAGGGGACCCTCTGAGAGAGGTGGGCAAGAGGGTGACGGGATTGGATAAGGTGGGCAGGGTAAAGTTGTCCCCATTGGGTGACGTTAGAAAGGCTTTTGGCTGGGGGGGGGGGGGGAGGGAGGTGGGAAGGTGAGGGCGAACTCGCTGGTAACAACCAGGAACTCGCTGACCGTCACATGGTGGCAGCGGGGAGGGCGAATGATTCCGATTGGACGGGCGCTCGAGGGAAATCAACGGTGGGGGGGGGGGGTGGGATGGGGGACTGACCGGATTGGTCCACGGCGAGCACCCTTGGGCCGAACGGGATCCTCCTGTGCTGTCGTGACAACAATCCCCCCCCCCCACCCACCCTGCCCCGCCACCGCCTCGACACGCCCCTCGCCGCCACCCCCCCCCCCCCCCCCCCCACCCCGCCGCGCCCCTCGCCCGCCGCTGGGACTTACATCATCCTCTCCGTTGGCCACCGGGTTGCCTTGGGTGCGGACGGGCCCCCTCCTCTCGGCCCGCCCGTGGGGTCCGGCCCAGCTGCCGGCGTCGGCGCCCGGCTCGGGGAGGGGGGGCGGCAGGGGTGGGGCGGCCCCCCCCTCCAGGCAGGCCGGCGGCGGCGGGGGAGGGGGCGGCGGGGGCGGGGGAGGGGGAGGGGGGGCGTCCGGCGGGGGGAGGGGGCCGCCGGCGCCGGTGGTGGTGGTGGTCCCGGCGGCGCCGCCGGCGGGGTCCCTGCTCTCCGGGGCGGGCCGCGACCCCCCCTCTCTCCCCTTCCTCCTCCTCCTGCTCCCCTCCCCCACCGTCCAACTCGGCCCCCGCCCCCTCCTCCTCCTCCTCGTCCTCCTCGTCCTCCTCCCCCTCCCCTCCCCCCTCCTCCTCCTCCTCCTCCACCCCCCCCTCCACCACCTCCTCCACCTCCTCCTCCTCGGAGTCGGGGGCCAGGAAGGAGAAGCTGGAACGCTGGCCCTTCAACAGCATCTCGATGCGCGAGTCCAGGCTGGAGTGCCGGGCGCAGGGCAGGCTCTCGCCGGTCGAGGTGGGCTCGGGGGGGGAGGCCGGGGGGCTGGGGGCCGGCGGCGGGGAGGGGGGCCGCTGCTCCTGCTTGCCGTAGCCCTCGGCCGCCGGGCGCTGGAAGCTGTGGTCCAGGCGCAGCGGGTAGGCGCCCGGCTCCTTGCCGTAGGCGGCCGGGGGGTAGGGGTTCTGCCCGTAGGCGCCGGGGTAGGGGGTGCCCTCTTCGCCCGGCACCGCCGGGGGTGGGTGGTAGGGGGCCCCCGGGGGGTGGGGGAAGGCCCTGGCCTCGGGGGCGGGGGTGAAGCGGGCGCCTTCGGGCTGCCCCTGGTAGAGGCCGGCCTCGTGGGGGTAGGGCTGGCCGGGGTAGACCGGGTAGTGGTGCTCCTGGGCCCGGTAGCCCGGGTACTGGTGCCCGGGCCGGCGGGGGAAGGGGCTGCCGGTCTCGTGCCTCCTGGGTTTGTAAGCGGGGTCCTGCTGGAAGTTCGCGTAACCGGGCGTGCCGTGCCTGCAGTGGGAGCACAAAAACAAAGAAGAAGAAAGGGTCAGCACCGAGAGAGAACCGGCAGAAGAAACAGGCCTTTCGGCCCCACCCCATCCCTCATCCCTGCTAACCCATTCGAGAAGATCGAGGCTGATCTGATTGTGGCCTTAACTCCGCTTTCCTGTCCCTCCCCTCCCTCATAACCCTCGACCCCATCGTCGATCAGAAACCCGCCTCGCTCGGCCTTGAGTATATCCAATGCCCCGGCCTCCACTGCTCTCTGAGGGGGGAGAGAATCCCACAGACTGACCCCCCTTTGCGTATACCCAACACCTCCCCCAGCCTCCACTGCTCTCTGGGGAGGGGGGAGGGGTTGTGGGGAGAGAATCCCACAGACGGACCCCCCTCTGAGGGAAGAAATTCCTCCTCATCTCCGTCTTCAACGGGAGACCCCCTCGTTCTGAAACTGTGCCCCCCCCTCCCTTCCTCCTCATTCTAGATTCCCCCCCGCCCCACGAGGGGGGAAACATTCTCCCAGCATCCCCCCCTGTCGAGCCCCTACCCCCCACCTCAGAATCTTATCTGTCTCGATAAGATCGCCTCTCGTTCTTCTAAACTCCAACGGGTGACAGGGCCCAACCTGCTCAACCCCTCCCATCACAAGACAAACCCCCTTCGTCCCAGGAATCGGCCGGGTGAACCTGCTCTGAACGGCCTCCAGTGGGGGTAAATCCCTCCTCGAGTAAGGAGACCAAAGCTGTCCCCAGTGCTCCAGGTGCGGTCTCACCAACGCCCTGTACAGTCGGAGCGAGACTTCCCCACTTTATACTCCACCCCCAACTCCACCTCGCAATAAAGGACAACGTTCCACTTGCCTTCCCCAATCACTCGCTGCATCTGCACACCAACTTTTTCCCGATTCATGCACCAGGACACCCAGATCCCTCCGCACCTCAGGGATCCGCAATCTCTCTCCGTTTAAATAATATTCTGCTACTCCTCCTGAGGGACACCCTCACATTTTCCCACATTATATTCCATCCACCGATTTTTCTGCGCACCCACTTAATCTGTCCACGTCCCTTTAAAGACTCTCGGTATCCTCCTCACAACTTACTTTCCTAACAATCACTCACAGCATGTGTATTATCGGGCACAGATCAGCACAGGGAGCGAGTGTGCGGATCTGGCACTCAGGGCTGTACCATTTGGCCCTTCGAGACTATGCCGGCAGCAATCGAGACAGATAATGGATGGGGTACGGTGCAGCGCAATACAGATGAGGCACATGCTCAGCTCTACTCACCTGCTAGAGAACGAGGAGTCCTGGGAGTAGGGTGTGCCACCTCGGGGCGTGTAAGGGGTACCCTGAGACTGCGGAGTGTACTGGCCGAACGACGAGGGGGTGTCCTGTCGCCCACTGGAGTACGCCGTGTCCTGAGAGCAGGGGGTGCCATTGCCAGGGGTCGCTGGCTGGGCAGTGGTCACAGGAAAGCTGGCATCATTTGACCGCCGTCGCCTAGGGTCATTGGTCTGCAATAGAGAGAGTGAGCAAGATAGAGACAGACAGGCAGCGAGAGAGCGCGGGCGAGAGACAGGCAGCGAGAGAGCGCGGGCGAGAGACAGGCAGCGAGAGAGCGCGGGCGAGAGACAGGCAGCGAGAGAGCGCGGGCGAGAGACAGGCAGCGAGAGAGCGCGGGCGAGAGACAGGCAGCGAGAGAGCGCGGGCGAGAGACAGGCAGCGAGAGAGAGCGCGGGCGAGAGACAGGCAGCGAGAGAGCGCGGGCGAGAGACAGGCAGCGAGAGAGCGCGGGCGAGAGACAGGCAGCGAGAGAGCGCGGGCGAGAGACAGGCAGCGAGAGAGCGCGGGCGAGAGACAGGCAGCGAGAGAGCGCGGGCGAGAGACAGGCAGCGAGAGAGCGCGGGCGAGAGACAGGCAGCGAGAGAGCGCGGGCGAGAGACAGGCAGCGAGAGAGCGCGGGCGAGAGACAGCAGCGAGAGAGCGCGGGCGAGAGACAGGCAGCGAGAGAGCGCGGGCGAGAGACAGGCAGCGAGAGAGCGCGGGCGAGAGACAGGCAGCGAGAGAGCGCGGGCGAGAGACAGGCAGCGAGAGAGCGCGGGCGAGAGACAGGCAGCGAGAGAGCCGCGGGCGAGAGACAGGCAGCGAGAGAGCGCGGGGCGAGAGACAGGCAGCGAGAGAGCGCGGGCGAGAGACAGGCAGCGAGAGAGCGCGGGGCGAGAGACAGGCAGCGAGAGAGCGCGGGCGAGAGAGACAGGCAGCGAGAGAGCGCGGGCGAGAGACAGGCAGCGAGAGAGCGCGGGCGAGAGACAGGCAGCGAGAGAGCGCGGGCGAGAGACAGGCAGCGAGAGAGCGCGGGCGAGAGACAGGCAGCGAGAGAGCGCGGGCGAGAGACAGGCAGCGAGAGAGCGCGGGCGAGAGACAGGCAGCGAGAGAGCGCGGGCGAGAGACAGGCAGCGAGAGAGCGCGGGCGAGAGACAGGCAGCGAGAGAGCGCGGGCGAGAGACAGGCAGCGAGAGAGCGCGGGCGAGAGACAGGCAGCGAGAGAGCGCGGCGAGAGACAGGCAGCGAGAGAGCGCGGGCGAGAGACAGGCAGCGAGAGAGCGCGGGCGAGAGACAGGCAGCGAGAGAGCGCGGGCGAGAGACAGGCAGCGAGAGAGCGCGGGCCGAGAGACAGGCAGCGAGAGAGCGCGGGCGAGAGACAGGCAGCGAGAGAGCGCGGGCGAGAGACAGGCAGCGAGAGAGCGCGGGCGAGAGACAGGCAGCGAGAGAGCGCGGGCGAGAGACAGGCAGCGAGAGAGCGCGGGCGAGAGACAGGCAGCGAGAGAGCGCGGGCGAGAGACAGGCAGCGAGAGAGCGCGGGCGAGAGACAGGCAGCGAGAGAGCGCGGGCGAGAGACAGGCAGCGAGAGAGCGCGGGCGAGAGACAGGCAGCGAGAGAGCGCGGGCGAGAGACAGGCAGCGAGAGAGCGCGGGCGAGAGACAGGCAGCGAGAGAGCGCGGGCGAGAGACAGGCAGCGAGAGAGCGCGGGCGAGAGACAGGCAGCGAGAGAGAGAGCGAGACAGGCAGCGAGAGAGAGCGGGCGAGAGACAGGCAGCGAGAGAGCGCGGGCGAGACAGGCAGCGAGAGAGCGCGGGCGAGAGACAGGCAGCGAGAGAGCGCGGGCGAGAGACAGGCAGCGAGAGAGAGAGCGAGACAGGCAGCGAGAGAGAGAGCGAGACAGGCAGCGAGAGAGAGAGCGAGACAGGCAGCGAGAGAGAGAGCGAGACAGGCAGCGAGAGAGAGAGCGAGACAGGCAGCGGGAGAGCGAGCGAGACAGGCAGCGGGAGAGCGAGCGAGACAGGCAGCGGGAGAGCGAGCGAGACAGGCAGCGGGCGAGCGAGCGAGACAGGCAGCGGGAGAGCGAGACAGGCAGCGGGAGAGCGAGACAGGCAGCGGGAGAGCGAGACAGGCAGCGGGAGAGCGAGACAGGCAGCGGGAGAGCGAGACAGGCAGCGGGAGAGCGAGACAGGCAGCGGGAGAGCGAGACAGGCAGCGGGAGAGCGAGACAGGCAGCAGGAGAGAGAGACAGGCAGCAGGAGAGCGAGACAGGCAGCAGGAGAGAGAGACAGGCAGCAGGAGAGAGAGACAGGCAGCAGGAGAGAGAGACAGGCAGCAGGAGAGAGAGACAGGCAACAGGAGAGAGAGACAGGCAACAGGAGAGAGAGACAGGCAACAGGAGAGAGAGACAGGCAACAGGAGAGAGAGACAGGCAACAGGAGAGAGAGACAGGCAACAGGAGAGAGAGACAGGCAGCAAGAGAGAGAGACAGGCAGCAAGAGAGAGAGACAGGCAGCAAGAGAGAGAGAGAGAGATGGGTCAGGCAAATGGGGAAGGGGATAGAGAGGGGGATAGAAAGAAATAAAACCATTAATCAAACAAATTAGTGCACACATAACCAGACATTGATCTGAGCTTCAGGCAGGGAGCAGGAAAGTTTCAAAGGAGAGTGCATCTAACGTACTGTGACACCCGGTCCCAGAGGGGGAAAGGACAGTGTATCTAACGCACTGTGACACCCGGTCCCAGAGGGGGAAAGGACAGTGTATCTAACGCACTGTGACACCCGGTCCCAGAGTGGGAAAGGACAGTGTATCTAACGCCCTGTGACACCCGGTCCCAGAGGGGGAAAGGACAGTGTATCTAACGCACTGTGACACCCGGTCCCAGAGGGGGAAAGGACAGTGTATCTAACGCATTGTGACACCCGGTCCCAGAGTGGGTAAGGACAGTGTATCTAACGCACTGTGACACCCGGTCCCAGAGGGGGAAAGGACAGTGTATCTAACGCACTGTGAAACCTGGTCCCAGAGGGGGAAAGGACAGTGTATATAACGCACTGTGACACCCGGTCCCAGAGGGGGAAAGGACAGTGTATCTAATGCACTGTGACACCCAGTCCCAGAGGGGGAAAGGACAGTGTATCTAACGCACTGTGACACCCGGTCCCAGAGGGGGAAAGGACAGTGTATCTAACGCACTGTGACACCCAGTCCCAGAGGGGGAAAGGACAGTGTATCTAACGCACTGTGACACCTGGTCCCAGAGGGGGAAAGGACAGTGTATCTAACGCACGGTGACACCTGGTCCCAGAGGGGGAAAGGACAGTGTATCTAACGCACGGTGACACCCGGTCCCAGAGGGGGAAAGGACAGTGTATCTAACGCACGGTGACACCCGGTCCCAGAGGGGGAAAGGACAGTGTATCTAACGCACTGTGACACTCAGTCCCAGAGGGGGAAAGGACAGTGTATCTAACGCACTGTGACACTCAGTCCCAGAGGAAAGGACAGTGTATCTAACGCACTGTGACACCCGGTCCCAGAGGGGGAAAGGACAGTGTATCTAACACACTGTGACACCCGGTCCCAGAGGGGGAAAGGACAGTGTATCTAACGCACTGTGACACCCCGTCCCAGAGGGGGAAAGGAAAGTGTATCTAACGCACTGTGACACCCGGTCCCAGAGTGGGTAAGGACAGTGTATCTAACGCCCTGTGACACCCGGTCCCAGAGGGGGAAAGGACAGTGTATCTAACGCACTGTGACACCCGGTCCCAGAGGGGGAAAGGACAGTGTATCTAACGCACTGTGAAACCCGGTCCCAGAGGGGGAAAGGACAGTGTATCTAACGCACTGTGACATCTGGTCCCAGAGGGGGAAAGGACAGTGTATCTAACGCACTGTGAAACCCTGTCCCAGAGGGGGAAAGGACAGTGTATCTAACGCACTGTGACACCCAGTCCCAGAGGGGGAAAGGACAGTGTATCTAACGCACTGTGACACCCGGTCCCAGAGGGGGAAAGGACAGTGTATCTAACGCACTGTGACACCCGGTCCCAGAGGGAGAAAGGACAGTGTATCTAACGCACGGTGACACCCGGTCCCAGAGGGGGAAAGGACAGTGTATCTAACGCACTGTGAAACCTGGTCCCAGAGGGGGAAAGGACAGTGTATCTAAGGCACTGTGAAACCTGGTCCCAGAGGGGGAAAGGACAGTGTATCTAAGGCACTGTGACACCCGGTCCCAGAGGAGGAAAGGACAGTGCATCTAACGCACTGTGAAACCTGGTCCCAGAGGGGGAAAGGACAGTGTATCTAACGCACGGTGACACCCGGTCCCAGAGGGGGAAAGGACAGTGTATCTAACGCACGGTGACACCCGGTCCCAGAGGGGGAAAGGACAGTGTATCTAACGCACTGTGAAACCTGGTCCCAGAGGGGGAAAGGACAGTGTATCTAACGCACTGTGACACCCAGACCCAGATGGGCAAAGGACAGTGTGTGTGTGACGCCCGGTGACAATGCGAGTCTCTCACCGTGTCTGCCTGGTACGGTGGGAACTTGTCGACCAGAGCCTTGCCCCCGGTGGGCACTGTCTGCGGCGTGTAGAATCCATTGACGATGAGTTCAAAATACTTCATCCGCTGTTGCCCTGTCGAACAGGGTGGGGGGGTGGGATGAGGAGGTGGTGGTGGGCGGGTGGGGGGGGGGGGGGGTGGTGTTGGTGAGGAGAAACACAGGTTAGCAAGGGACAGCCCGAATGCACAACTCGCATTTACAGAAGCCCCTTCAACATCGTGGAGCGAGCCGGGGGCGTTGAGACCTGGCTCGACACGTCGGGGGGCTGCTTTCTCGCACCCTCGCCTGAGCGCTCGACAGGCAAACCCCTCCCCGCTCGAGCCTGCGCATCACCTTTACCTCACTCCCTTACTGCTTCTCCTCCACACCCCCCCCCTCCCCTCCCAGTCCCTCTCCCCTCTGGCAAGCCACTCTCTCGCTCTCCCCCCCTCACAACCCCTGCTTGCCATCTGCCCCATGGCACCTCATTCCTCTCTAGGTCTGTGCAACAGTGAGTGAACACTCAATTTCTCTTCATTCGTTCACTCATGGGATGTGGGCGTCTCTGGCCAGGGCCCAGCGTTTATTGCCCATCCCTAATTGCCCCTTGAGAAGGTGGTGGGTGAGCCGCCTTCTTGAGCCGCTGCAGTCCCCGTGTGGTGTAGGTACACCCACGGCGCTGTTAGGGAGGGAGTTCCAGCATTTTGTCCCGTGTGGTGTAGGTACACCCACGGCGCTGTTAGGGAGGGAGTTCCAGGATTTTGTCCCGTGTGGTGTAGGTACAACCACGGCGCTGTTAGGGAGGGAGTTCCAGGATTTTGTCCGTGTGGTGTAGGTACACCCACGGCACTGTTAGGGAGGGAGTTCCAGGATTTTGTCCGTGTGGTGTAGGTACACCCACGGCGCTGTTAGGGAGGGAGTTCCAGGATTTTGTCCGTGTGGTGTAGGTATACCCACGGCGCTGTAAGGGAGGGAGTTCCCAGGATTTGGACCCAGCGACAGTGAAGGAACGGCCGATATATTTCAAAGTCGGGATGGTGAGGGGCTCGGAGGGGAACTTCCAGGTGATGGTGTTCCCCATGTGTCTGCTGCCCTCGTCCTTCTAGATGGTAGAGGCCGTGGGTTTGGGCGGCGTTGTGAAAGGAGCCTTGGTGAGTTGCTGCAGTGCATCTTGTAGATGGTACACACATTGCTGCTACTGTGCGTCGGTGGTGGGGGGAGTGAATGTTTGTGGATGGGGGGCCGATCGAGCGGGGCTGCTTTGTCCTGGATGGTGTCGAGCATCTTGAGTGTTGTGGGAGCCGCACTCATCCAGGCAAGTGGGGAGTATCCCATCCCACTCCTGACTGGTGCCTTTGACAGGGTTTGGGGAGTCAGGAGGTGAGCCGCTCGCTGGATGTCACCAGGTGACTGAGCTGGGGGAAGATGGCTCATCGAAGTGGAGGGAAGAGGGAGTAACCGGAGGATGAGCGGCAACAGTGGTGGTGGGGGGGGGGGGGGGGTGGGGGGGGGTTGCTGGGGGGGAAGAGGGGGAAAGAGCGGAGAGCCCCAGGACCCCCTTGCCTGAACCCATCACCTCCCGGCGTTCCCCAGAGAGCCGGGATTCCCCAGGTGGAGGGAGGGCAAACGGCAGGGTGGGCTTGCGCTCCCTGCTCCTCTTCCCACCCTCTGTCTCCCCTCTCACCCTCGCTGCGCCCCCTCCCCCCCGCCCCGGGTACCTTTGATGTCCAGCTGGGCGTGGATGATGTTGCCCATTACCGAGGTGTTGTGCAGGTTCTTGACCGTCTCCTTGGCCCCCCGGGTGCTGCTGAACACCACCTTGGCCAGTCCCAGGTGCTTCCGGTTCTTTGGGTTGTACAGGATCTCGATCTCCTCGATGTCGCCGAACTTCTTGCACATGTCGGCCAGGAAGCCCTCCTTGACATTGTCGTTCAGCCGGGCGAAGGTCACCTCCTTTAGTGGCACAGAGCCGACGTAGTACTCGTCAAACTGCGGCGAGGGAGGGGTGAGGGGGGGGGGTGTCAAAGGGCAAGGATTAGCGGGGCAACCCCTTCAACCACCAGCTCGCCCCGGCGCCGGTGCCCTGGTCCCAAGGGAGGGGGCGGATGGGGGGGAGCCAGCCAGGACCCTCCCCTTTGCCAATCTCTCCCACCGCTCTGTCAACACCTCCCCACCCACACCCCCCACCTCCAGAGTCACCGAGGTCACCCACACCCCCCCCCCACCCCTGCGGGTCCCGACCTGCGCCGATCGGTCAGCTCGCAGACGCAGCGCCTCCTCCTCCTGGCGTCGCTAGCGCTGGGATCTTGCTGTGCACAAAGTGGCCGCTGACGTTCCTGGCAAGAAGGGGATTGGGCAGCCTCAAATCACGGGCTGGTGTCTCTCAGGCCACCTCTCTCTCACGCAGACGTCTCTACAGTGTACCCAGCAGGAGCGCGGGAGAGAGAGGGGGACTGAGAGACACCAGTCAGTGTACAGATATCTCCCTGAGAGAGAGGGGACTGAGAGACACCAGTCAGTGTACAGATATCTCCCTGAGAGAGAGGGGACTGAGAGACACCAGTCAGTGTACAGATATCTCCCTGAGAGAGAGAGGGACAGAGAGACACCAGTCAGTGTACAGATACCTCCCTGAGAGAGAGGGGACTGAGAGACACCAGTCAGTGTACAGATATCTCCCTGAGAGAGAGGGGCCTGAGAGACACCAGTCAGTGTACAGATATCTCCCTGAGAGAGAGGGGCCTGAGAGACACCAGTCAGTGTACAGATATCTCCCTGAGAGAGAGGGACTGAGAGACACCAGTCAGTGTACAGATATCTCCCTGAGAGGGAGAGGGGACTGAGAGACACCAGTCAGTGAACAGACATCTCCCTGAGAGAGAGAGAGAGACTGAGAGACACCAGTCAGTGTACAGATATCTCCCTGAGAGAGAGAGGGGACTGAGAGACACCAGTCAGTGTACAGATATCTCCCTGAGAGGGAGAGGGGACTGAGAGACACCAGTCAGTGAACAGACATCTCCCTGAGAGAGAGAGAGAGACTGAGAGACACCAGTCAGTGTACAGATATCTCCCTGAGAGAGAGGGGACTGAGAGACACCAGTCAGTGAACAGACATCTCCCTGAGAGAGAGAGGGGACTGAGAGACACCAGTCAGTGTACAGATATCTCCCTGAGAGAGAGAGAAGGACTGAGAGACACCAGTCAGTGTACAGACATCTCCTTGAGAGAGAGAGAGAGGGGACTGAGCGACACCAGTCAGTGTACAGATATCTCCCTGAGAGAGAGGGGACTGAGAGACACCAGTCAGTGTACAGATATCTCCCTGAGAGAGATAGACTGAGAGACACCAGTCAGTGTACAGATATCTCCCTGAGAGAGAGAGAGAGGGGACTGAGCGACACCAGTCAGTGTACAGATATCTCCCTGAGAGAGAGGGGACTGAGAGACACCAGTCAGTGTACAGATATCTCCCTGAGAGAGAGGGAGGGACTGAGAGACACCAGTCAGTGTACAGATATCTCCGAGAGAGGGACTGAGAGACACCAGTCAGTGTACAGACATCTCCTTGAGAGGGAGGGGACTGAGAGACACCAGTCAGTGTACAGACATCTCCCTGAGAGGGAGGGGACTGAGAGACACCAGTCAGTGTACAGACATCTCCCTGAGAGAGAGGGGACTGAGAGACACCAGTCAGTGTACAGACATCTCCTTGAGAGAGAGGGGACTGAGGGACACCAGTCAGTGTACAGATATCTCCCTGAGAGAGATAGACTGAGAGACACCAGTCAGTGTACAGATACCTCCCTGAGAGAGAGGGGACTGAGAGACACCAGTCAGTGTACAGATATCGCCCTGAGAGAGAGAGGGGACTGAGAGACACCAGTCAGTGTACAGATATCTCCCTGAGAGAGAGAGGGGACTGAGAGACACCAGTCAGTGTACAGATATCTCTCTGAGATAGAGAGGGACTGAGAGACACCAGTCAGTGTACAGATATCTCCCTGAGAGAAAGGGACTGAGACACACCAGTCAGTGTACAGATACCTCCCTGAGAGAGAGGGACTGAGAGTAGCTGTACTGCACATCATGTGCTCGTGTCTTCTGTGTACGGACAATATGGTGACCCCGCAAACCCGAGAGAAAGGACAAATACCTTGAATTTGGGGACGGGGAGGGAGATGTCACGATGCTTGGTCCAGATCCGTCGCTGCCGGGGGTCCCGAACGTCTCCCACTGTTGGAAAACCGGCATCCTAAACCCGGAGCACAGATAAATTACCCACACTGAGTCTCGCAATCCACAGGCACCGACACACACACACACACACAGGCACCGACACACACACAGACACAGGCACCGACACACACACACCGACACACGCACACACACGCAGACACAGGCACCGACACACGCACACACACGCAGACACAGGCACCGACACACGCAGACACACGCAGACACAGGCACCGACACACGCAGACACACACAGGCACAGGCACCGACACACGCAGACACACACAGGCACCGACACACGCAGACACACACAGGCACCGACACACGCAGACACACACAGGCACCGACACACACACACACACACAGGCACCGACACACACACACACACACAGGCACCGACACACACACACACACACACAGGCACCGACACACACACACACACACAGGCACCGACACACACACACACACACAGGCACCGACACACACACACACACACAGGCACCGACACACACACACACACACAGGCACCGACACACACACACACACACAGGCACCGACACACACACACACACACAGGCACCGACACACACACACACACACAGGCACCGACACACACACACACACACAGGCACCGACACACACACACACACACAGGCACCGACACACACACACACACACAGGCACCGACACACACACACACACACAGGCACCGACACACACACACACACACAGGCACCGACACACACACACACACACAGGCACCGACACACACACACACACACAGGCACCGACACACACACACACACACAGGCACCGACACAGACACACACACACACGCACCGACACAGACACACACACACACACGCACCGACACACACACACACACACACAGGCACCGACACACACACACACACACACACACACCGACACACACACACACACACACACACACACCGACACACACACACACACACACACAGGCACCGACACACACACACACACACACACACACAGGCACCGACACACACACACACACACACACACACAGGCACCGACACACACACACACACACACACACAGGCACCGACACACACACACACACACACACACAGGCACAGACACACACACACACACACACACACAGGCACCGACACACACACACACACACACACACAGGCACCGACACACACACACACACACACACACACAGGCACCGACACACACACACACACACACACACACAGGCACCGACACACACACACACACACACAGGCACCGACACACACACACACACACACACACACACACAGGCACCGACACACACACACACACACACACACAGGCACCGACACACACACACACACACACACACAGGCACCGACACACACACACACACACACACACACAGGCACCGACACACACACACACACACACACACACAGGCACCGACACACACACACACACACACACACAGGCACCGACACACACACACACACACACACACAGGCACCGACACACACACACACACACACACACAGGCACCGACACACACACACACACACACACACAGGCACCGACACACACACACACACACACACACACAGGCACCGACACACACACACACACACACACACACACAGGCACCGACACACACACACACACAGGCACCGACACACACACACACAAAGAGGCACCGACACACACACACACACAGGCACCGACACACACATACACACAGGCACCGACACACACACACACACAGGCACCGACACACACACACACACAGGCACCGACACACACACACACACAGGCACCGACACACACACACACACAGGCACCGACACACACACACACACAGGCACCGACACACACACACACACAGGCACCGACACACACACACACACAGGCACCGACACACACACACACACAGGCACCGACACACACACACACACAGGCACCGACACACACACACACACAGGCACCGACACACACACACACACAGGCACCGACACACACACACACACAGGCACCGACACACACACACACACAGGCACCGACACACACACACACACAGGCACCGACACACACACACACACAGGCACCGACACACACACACACACAGGCACCGACACACACACACACACAGGCACCGACACACACACACACACAGGCACCGACACACACACACACAGGCACCGACACACACACACACAGGCACCGACACACACACACACAGGCACCGACACACACACACACAGGCACCGACACACACACACACAGGCACCGACACACACACACACAGGCACCGACACACACACACACAGGCACCGACACACACACACACAGGCACCGACACACACACACACAGGCACCGACACACACACACACAGGCACCGACACACTCACACACAGGCACCGACACACTCACACACACACACACACACACACACACACGTACCGGAATGCTGAAGTGTATACCATCATAGCGATACACCTTCTGAGGGACCCGCCTGATGGTTGGATCTGCCACCAGCTTGTAATTCTTCCACTGGGTGCTCTGTCCTTTCAGAGATTCCCCTCCACTCTCCTGGTCCATTGCTTTAAGCTGCAGGAGGGTGGGAAGAAAGGGGCATTAGCAGAGGCAGCTGGCTTTCATGACCATACGTATCTCCCCACCCGCGAACGCCCTGCTCCCAGCCCATCTAGCCCCTTCACAAGATCAGGTGGGGGGGGGGTGGTGGGGGTGGGGGGGCGGTGCAGGATACAAGGCAACAGATGCAAGATGCACTGCAGCAACTCGCCAAGGCTCCTTCGACAGCGCCGCCCAAACCCACAACCTCTCCCATCTGGAAGGACGAGGGCAGCAGACACATGGGGAACACCCACCACCTGGAAGTTCCCCTCCGAGCCCCTCACCATCCCGACTTGGAAATATATCGGCCGTTCCTTCACTGTCGCTGGGTCCAAATCCTGGAACTCCCTCCCTAACAGCGCCGCGGGTGTACCTACACCACACGGGGACTGCAGCGGCTCGAGGAGGCGGCTCACCCCCACCACCTTCTCGAGGGGGCAACGAGGGACGGGCAACAAATGCTGGGTCCCGGCCAGGGACCGTCCACGTCAAAAAAACAACAGGCATCCAAAGGGAGGGCCTTTCCCTGAGCACGCTGGGCTGTTTGCAATCTGCAGCTCACTCGACCCTTTAAAGCAGCGTGAGCTGTGAGGAGGGTCGTGTGGAGCTTCAGAAAGGACACAGACGGGTTGGTGGAATGGTCGGACAGGTGGCAGACGAAGTTCAGCGTTGGGTGGGGGGGGGGGTGTGAGTGTGAAGTGATTCAATTTGGCAGGAAGAACACGGAAAGACAGTTTAAAATGAACGGTACAATTCTGAACAGCAAGAGTAAATCAGCAGCTAAGGTTAGATGTTCCAAAAATAACAGAAGGGGCAAAACTAAAGGCGACCTGAAGGTATATAGTGTTCAAAGCAAAACAGACGGACTGATAGTGGGAATAAAATATGCCCGACCGAGCGAGCCATGGCTGCAGGGTGACATGGGACTGGGACCTGAACATTGAAGGATGGTGTGTCATTTCGGAAGGACAGGAATTGAGGGATAACGTAGACGGGAGGGGGGGGCGGGGGGTGCTCTGTTAATTAGTGATGGCATTAGCACATGAGAGAGGGGTGGCCAAAGGTCAGGAAGCCAGGACGCAGAAGTGGGTTCGGGTCGAGGTGAGAAACGGTAAAAGGCGAGAGCTCACTTGGCGCGAGCGGTGCGCAGGCTCTCTAACGGAGGGAATGCAGCGATGATCCTTGGGATGGTAGGATGGCCGTAGGAGGGGGGGCTCAGGCCGGACAGGCCTGTATTCACTGGGGTTTCGAAGGGAGTGAGAGGGGGTCTCAGCGAAACACAGAATTCTGGCAGGGCTGGAAGACTGGATGCAGGGATGGTGTTTCCTCTGGCTGGGGTTGGGGTTTTGGGGGGGTTGGGTGGGGGGGGGGGATGGTCTAGAACAAGGGGCCCACGGTCTCAGGATACGGGGTTGGCCATTTAGGACTGAGATGAGGGGAAACTTCTTCACCCAGAGGGTGGCGAACCTGTGGAACGCTCTACCACAGGAGGCTGTGGAGGGCAGGTCACTGAATATACTTAAGGAGGGGAATAGAGAGATTTCTGAACTCTAAAGGCATCCAAAGGGGTAGGGGGAGAGCGCGGGAGTCCGGCGTGGAGGTAGAGGATCAGCCATGATCGCATTGAATGGCAGAGCAGGCTCAAAGGGCCGAATGGCCTACTCTTGCTCCTATTTTCCATGTTTCTATGTTTCTACATGGAGGGACAGAGTGTAGAGGAAGAGATAATGGGAGCTTGTCAGAAAGGTGTAGCAATAATCACAGGAGGTTTTAACCTACAGGTAGACTGAAAAGATCAGACGGGCAAAGGTAGCGTAGATGAGGAGTTCATAGAATGTTTTTTTGGGATACTCCCTTAGAACAGCGTGTTCTGGGGCCAGAGAGCAGGTTAGACAAGACCTGGTGTTGTGCAACAAGATGGGATTAATTGATAACCTCATAGTGAACAGACCCCTAGGGAGCAGCAATCATAATATGATTGAATTTCGCATTCCGTTTGAGGGAGAGAAGAGTGGGTCCGAGACAAGTACTTGAAACTTAAATAAGGGCAACTTTGAGGGCATGAAAGCAGAGCTAGCTAAAGTGAACTGGCAAATGAGGTTAAGGGGTAGGTCAATAGAGATGCTGTGGCAGACATTTAAGGGAATATTTCAGAATACACAGGATACATTCCAAAAAGAATGAAGAATTCCAAGGGGAAGGGCCACCATTTCCAATTAACTAAAAAAGTTAAAGACTGTGTCAAACTTAAAAAAAAAAGCATATAATTACACAAAGATGGTTTGCAGGGCAGAAAACTGGACAGAATATAAGCAACAAAAAGATTCAAAGGGGGGAAAGAGTATACTGGAAAGATTCACGAGAACGGTTCCAGGGATGAGGAACTTCAGTGACGTGGATTGATGGGAGAAGTTGGGACTGTTCTCCTCGGAGAAGAGTTCAAGAGGAGATTTGATCGAGGTGTTCAAAATCACGAGGGGTCTGGGACAGAATGGATCGGGAGAAACTGTTCCCATTGGGGGAAGGATGGAGAAGCAGAGGGACACGGATTGAAGGCGATGGGTAAAAGGAGCGACGGAGACACGAGGAGAAACTTTTTCACGCAGCGAGGGGTTAGGATCTGGAACGCGCTGCCTGAGAGTGTGGGGGAGGGAGGGTCAATCAAGGGGTTAGGATCTGGAACGCGCTGCCTGAGAGCGTGGGGGAGGGAGGGTCAATGGAAAAATATTAAACTGGGTGCAGGAACAGGTCCGAGGCTGACTGGACATCAGCGTTTGCTACAATCTGTGGCTTAGATATTTGCTGACTCGACTATTCGAGTCTTCTCATGGCTGCTCGCCCACATTCAACCCTCCGTAAACCTCAGCTCATCCAAAGTTCTGCTGTGCCCCCCGTGTCCGAACTCGCTCCGAGTCCCATTCACTCGTCACCCCACCCCTGCCTCTCCCCGTGCTCGCTGACCCACACTGGCTCCTGAGCCGGCAATACCTCCATTTTCAAATTCTCACCCTTTTCAAATCCCTCCTTGGCTCTCAACCCCCCTCCCTATCTCTGTGACCCCCCACTCAAGTCCCCGAACACCCACGCCACTTCTGTAATCTCCTCCAGCCCCCTACCGCTCACCCTCCTCCAACACCCTATCGCACCCCCCCCCCCATCCCCTACCGCCCCCTACCGGACCACCCCCATCCCCCAGCCACCGACTGACCCCCCTCCTCCAAACCCCTGCCGACCCCCCTCCTCCAAACCCCTGCCGACCCCCCTCCTCCAAACCCCTGCCGACCCCCCTCCTCCAAACCCCTGCCGACCCCCCTCCTCCAAACCCCTGCCGACCCCCCTCCTCCAAACCCCTGCCGACCCCCCTCCTCCAAACCCCTGCCGACCCCCCTCCTCCAAACCCCTGCCGACCCCCCTCCTCCAAACCCCTGCCGACCCCCCTCCTCCAAACCCCTGCCGACCCCCCTCCTCCAAACCCCTGCCGACCCCCCTCCTCCAAACCCCTGCCGACCCCCCTCCTCCAAACCCCTGCCGACCCCCCTCCTCCAAACCCCTGCCGACCCCCCTCCTCCAAACCCCTGCCGACCCCCCTCCTCCAAACCCCTGCCGACCCCCCTCCTCCAAACCCCTGCCGACCCCCCTCCTCCAAACCCCTGCCGACCCCCCTCCTCCAAACCCCTGCCGACCCCCCTCCTCCAAACCCCTGCCGACCCCCCTCCTCCAACCCCCTGCCGACCCCCCTCCTCCAAACCCCTGCCGACCCCCCTCCTCCAACCCCCTGCCGACCCCCTCCTCCAACCCCCTGCCCCCCTCCAACCCCCTGCCGACCCCCCTCCTCCAACCCCCTGCCGACCCCCCTCCTCCAACCCCCTGCCGACCCCCCTCCTCCAACCCCCTGCCGACCCCCCTCCTCCAACCCCCTGCCGACCCCCCTCCTCCAACCCCCTGCCGACCCCCCTCCTCCAACCCCCTGCCGACCCCCCTCCTCCAACCCCCTACAGACCCCCCTCCTCCAAACCCCTGCCGACCCCCCTCCTCCAAACCCCTGCCGACCCCCCTCCTCCAAACCCCTGCCGACCCCCCTCCTCCAAACCCCTGCCGACCCCCCTCCTCCAACCCCCTGCCGACCCCCCTCCTCCAAACCCCTGCCGACCCCCCTCCTCCAAACCCCTGCCGACCCCCCTCCTCCAACCCCCTACAGACCCCCCTCCTCCAACCCCCTGCCGACCCCCCTCCTCCAACCCCCTACAGACCCCCCTCCTCCAACCCCCTACAGACCCCCCTCCTCCAACCCCCTACAGACCCCCCTCCTCCAACCCCCTACAGACCCCCCCACCTCCAACCCCCTACAGACCCCCCTCCTCCAACCCCCTACAGACCCCCCTCCTCCAACCCCCTACAGACCCCCCTCCTCCAACCCCCTACAGACCCCCCTCCTCCAACCCCCTACAGACCCCCCTCCTCCAACCCCCTACAGACCCCCCTCCTCCAACCCCCTACAGACCCCCCTCCTCCAACCCCCTACAGACCCCCCTCCTCCAACCCCCTACAGACCCCCCTCCTCCAACCCCCTACAGACCCCCCTCCTGCAACCCCCTACAGACCCCCCTCCTGCAACCCCCTGCCGACCCCCCTCCTCCAAACCCCTGCCGACCCCCCTCCTCCAACCCCCTACAGACCCCCCTCCTCCAACCCCCTACAGACCCCCCTCCTCCAACCCCCTACCGCCCTCCCTATCTCTAACCTCCTCCAGCCCCTACAACTCTCCTAATTCTCTAACTTCCACTAGGTCCGACAACCCTCCGAGACCTCTGTGCTCCACCAATTCCAACCTCTTGAGCAACGTAGCTTCCCCCTAATACACCCCCACCAATTTCCATCGCTCCACCACTGTCAGCTGTCTGGAAGTAGGGTGGGGGGGGGGGGGGTTCCTCATCTCTGGAATTACCTCCCTAAGCCTGTCCACCGCCCCCTCTCTAACCTAGGGCCCGCTTTGACAGCTGACTCCTTGGCCTCTTCGACCCAGCTTTTGGTTGCCTGCCCCGTCACATTTCGGTGTGGAAATGAGCTTTTAACCACTCCAGTCAATGGCCGAGGGGAATGGTCAGAATAGACTCTCCAATACCGATTCCATCTCACCTGTTCCCTGCGGCCCTTTCCCCACCCTACACCAGCCCCCCATACAGCTGGCCAAACAGTGCAAAGGTCAACGAGCTGCCACACACATACGCACAGGCCGAGTGAGGCCCAAGGCCGCGCCAAAAGGCCCAGTAAGGCCCGAGGCTTCCCCCCAGCTCCCACCCCACCCCCACATTCCGCTCCCCCACATTCCCCTCCCCCTACTGTCCCCTCCCCTCCCTCAAGCCTGGAAGACAACGGGGGCCACACTCACGCCTCGTCGCCGGGGCTCGGCCGCTGGTACTGCTCAGGGGGCCCGAGCGGAAACCGTCTCGCGTCAGCCGCTGGGGGTCTGGGCCTGGGTCCGACATCGGGGCGACCCGCAGTCACTGGCCCATCAGCACGATGGCCTCTCGCCCTCGGGAAGCCGGCACTGCTCCAGCTGTCGGCCCTCCCCGGGCAGCCGGCCGAGTGAGGGGAGGGGAGGGGAGGGGGGAGTGGGGGCTGCTCGACTCCGAGGCACCGCGTGCCCTGTGTCCGATGGCCAGCCTGCTGAGACAAGAGAAGACAGGGGGAATCAGTGGGGGTGGGGGGGGGCTGGCTGTCTGTCTCTCACCTCCCCCCAGTCTGTCTGTCTGTCTCTCTCACCTCCCCCCAGTCTGTCTGTCTGTCTCTCTCACCTCCCCCCAGTCTGTCTGTCTGTCTCTCTCACCTCCCCCCAGTCTGTCTGTCTGTCTCTCTCACCTCCCCCCAGTCTGTCTGTCTGTCTCTCTCACCTCCCCCCAGTCTGTCTGTCTGTCTCTCTCACCTCCCCCCAGTCTGTCTGTCTGTCTCTCTCACCTCCCCCCAGTCTGTCTGTCTGTCTCTCTCACCTCCCCCCAGTCTGTCTGTCTGTCTCTCTCACCTCCCCCCAGTCTGTCTGTCTGTCTCTCTCACCTCCCCCCAGTCTGTATGTCTGTCTCTCTCACGTCCCCCCCAGTCTGTCTGTCTGTCTCTCTCACGTCTCCCCAGTCTGTCTGTCTGTCTCTCTCACGTACCCCGCAGTCTGTCTATCTGTCTCTCTCACCTCCCCCCAGTCTGTATGTCTGTCTCTCTCACGTCCCCCCAGTCTGTCTGTCTGTCTCTCTCACGTCCCCCCCAGTCTGTCTGTCTGTCTCTCTCACGTCCCCCCAGTCTGTCTGTCTCTCTCACGTCCCCCCCAGTCTGTCTGTCTGTCTCTCTCACGTCCCCCCCAGTCTGTCTGTCTGTCTCTCTCACGGCCCCCCCAGTCTGTCTGTCTGTCGCTCTCACGGCCCCCCCAGTCTGTCTGTCGCTCTCACGTCCCCCCCAGTCTGTCTGTCGCTCTCACGTCCCCCCAGTCTGTCTGTCGCTCTCACGTCCCCCCAGTCTGTCTGTCTCTCTCAAGTCCCCCAAGTCTGTCTGTCTCTCTCACATACTCCCAGTCTGTCTGTCTCTCTCACATACCCCTCAGTCTGTCTGTCTCTCTCACATACCCCCAGTCTGTCTGTCTCGCTCACATACCCCCCAGTCTGTCTGTCGCTCTCACGTCCCCCCCAGTCTGTCTGTCGCTCTCACGTCCCCCCAGTCTGTCTGTCGCTCTCACGTCCCCCCAGTCTGTCTGTCGCTCTCACGTCCCCCCAGTCTGTCTGTCTGTCGCAATCACGTCCCCCCAGTCTGTCTGTCTGTCGCTCTCACGTCCCCCCAGTCTGTCTGTCTGTCGCTCTCACGTCCCCCCAGTCTGTCTGTCTGTCGCTCTCACGTCCCCCCAGTCTGTCTGTCTGTCGCTCTCACGTCCCCCCAGTCTGTCTGTCTGTCGCTCTCACGTCCCCCCAGTCTGTCTGTCTGTCGCTCTCACGTCCCCCCAGTCTGTCTGTCTGTCTCTCTCACGTCCCCCCAGTCTGTCTGTCTGTCTCTCTCACGTCCCCCCAGTCTGTCTGTCTGTCTCTCTCACGTCCCCCCAGTCTGTCTGTCCGTCTCTCTCACGTCCCCCCAGTCTGTCTGTCTGTCTCTCGCACGTCCCCCCAGTCTGTCTGTCTGTCTCTCGCACGTCCCCCCCAGTCTGTCTGTCTGTCTCTCTCACGTCCCCCCCAGTCTGTCTGTCTGTCTCTCTCACGTCCCCCCAGTCTGTCTGTCGCTCTCACGTCCCCCCAGTCTGTCTGTCGCTCTCACGTCACCCCAGTCTGTCTGTCGCTCTCACGTCACCCCAGTCTGTCTGTCTCTCTCACGTCCCCCCAGTCTGTCTGTCGCTCTCACGTCCCCCCAGTCTGTCTGTCGCTCTCACGTCCCCCCAGTCTGTCTGTCGCTCTCACGTCCCCCCAGTCTGTCTGTCGCTCTCACGTCCCCCCAGTCTGTCTGTCGCTCTCACGTCCCCCCAGTCTGTCTGTCGCTCTCACGTCCCCCCAGTCTGTCTGTCGCTCTCACGTCCCCCCAGTCTGTCTGTCGCTCTCACGTCCCCCCAGTCTGTCTGTCTGTCTCTCTCACGTCCCCCCAGTCTGTCTGTCTGTCTCTCTCACGTCCCCCCAGTCTGTCTGTCTGTCTCTCTCACGTCCCCCCAGTCTGTCTGTCTGTCTCTCTCACGTCCCCCCAGTCTGTCTGTCTGTCTCTCTCACGTCCCCCCCAGTCTGTCTGTCTGTCTCTCTCACGTCCCCCCAGTCTGTCTGTCTGTCTCTCTCACGTCCCCCCAGTCTGTCTGTCTGTCTCTCTCACGTCCCCCCAGTCTGTCTGTCTGTCTCTCTCACGTCCCCCCAGTCTGTCTGTCTGTCTCTCTCACGTCCCCCCAGTCTGTGTGTCTGTCTCTCTCACGTCCCCCCCAGTCTGTCTGTCTGTCTCTCTCACGTCCCCCCAGTCTGTCTGTCTGTCTCTCTCACGTCCCCCCAGTCTGTCTGTCTGTCTCTCTCACGTCCCCCCAGTCTGTCTGTCTGTCTCTCTCACGTCCCCCCAGTCTGTCTGTCTGTCTCTCTCACGTCCCCCCCAGTCTGTCTGTCTGTCTCTCTCACGTCCCCCCAGTCTGTCTGTCTGTCTCTCTCACGTCCCCCCAGTCTGTCTGTCTGTCTCTCTCACGTCCCCCCAGTCTGTCTGTCTGTCTCTCTCACGTCCCCCCAGTCTGTCTGTCTGTCGCTCTCACGTCCCCCCAGTCTGTCTGTCTGTCGCTCTCACGTCCCCCCAGTCTGTCTGTCTGTCTCTCTCACGTCCCCCCAGTCTGTCTGTCTGTCTCTCTCACGTCCCCCCAGTCTGTCTGTCTGTCTCTCTCACGTCCCCCCCAGTCTGTCTGTCTGTCTCTCTCACGTCCCCCCAGTCTGTCTGTCTGTCTCTCTCACGTCCCCCCCAGTCTGTCTGTCTGTCTCTCTCACGTCCCCCCAGTCTGTCTGTCTGTCTCTCGCACGTCCCCCGAGTCTGTCTGTCTGTCTCTCTCACGTCCCCCCAATCTGTCTGTCTGTCTCTCTCACGTCCCCCCAGTCTGTCTGTCTGTCTCTCTCACGTCCCCCCAGTCTGTCTGTCTGTCTCTCTCACGTCCCCCAGTCTGTCTGTCTGTCTCTCTCACGTCCCCCCAGTCTGTCTGTCTGTCTCTCTCACGTCCCCCCAGTCTGTCTGTCTGTCTCTCTCACGTCCCCCCAGTCTGTCTGTCTGTCTCTCTCACGTCCCCCCAGTCTGTCTGTCTGTCTCTCTCACGTCCCCCCAGTCTGTCTGTCTGTCTCTCTCACGTCCCCCCAGTCTGTCTGTCTGTCTCTCTCACGTCCCCCCAGTCTGTCTGTCTGTCTCTCTCACGTCCCCCCAGTCTGTCTGTCTGTCTCTCTCACGTCCCCCCCAGTCTGTCTGTCTGTCTCTCTCACGTCCCCCCAGTCTGTCTGTCTGTCTCTCTCACGTCCCCCCCAGTCTGTCTGTCTGTCTCTCTCACGTCCCCCCAGTCTGTCTGTCTGTCTCTCTCACGTCCCCCCAGTCTGTCTGTCTGTCTCTCTCACGTCCCCCCAGTCTGTCTGTCTGTCTCTCTCACGTCCCCCCAGTCTGTCTGTCTGTCTCTCTCACGTCCCCCCCAGTCTGTCTGTCTGTCTCTCTCACGTCCCCCCAGTCTGTCTGTCTGTCTCTCTCACGTCCCCCAGTCTGTCTGTCTGTCTCTCTCACGTCCCCCCAGTCTGTCTGTCTGTCTCTCTCACGTCCCCCCAGTCTGTCTGTCTGTCTCTCTCACGTCCCCCCCAGTCTGTCTGTCTGTCTCTCTCACGTCCCCCCAGTCTGTCTGTCTGTCTCTCTCACGTCCCCCCCAGTCTGTCTGTCTGTCTCTCTCACGTCCCCCCAGTCTGTCTGTCTGTCTCTCTCACGTCCCCCCCAGTCTGTCTGTCTGTCTCTCTCACGTCCCCCCAGTCTGTCTGTCTGTCTCTCTCACGTCCCCCCAGTCTGTCTGTCTGTCTCTCTCACGTCCCCCCCAGTCTGTCTGTCTGTCTCTCTCACGTCCCCCCAGTCTGTCTGTCTGTCTCTCTCACGTCCCCCCCAGTCTGTCTGTCGCCTCTCACGTCCCCCCAGTCTGTCTGTCGCTCTCACGTCCCCACCAGTCCTGTCTGTCGCTCTCACGTCCCCCCAGTCTGTCTGTCTGTCTCTCTCACGTCCCCCCAGTCTGTCCTGTCTGTCTCTCTCACGTCCCCCCAGTCTGTCTGTCTGTCTCTCTCACGTCCCCCCCAGTCTGTCTGTCTGTCTCTCTCACGTCCCCCCAGTCTGTCTGTCTGTCTCTCTCACGTCCCCCCAGTCTGGCTGTCTGTCTCTCTCACGTCCCCCCAGTCTGTCTGTCTGTCTCTCTCACGTCCCCCCCAGTCTGTCTGTCTGTCTCTCTCACGTCCCCCCAGTCTGTCTGTCTGTCTCTCTCACGTCCCCCCCAGTCTGTCTGTCTGTCTCTCTCACGTCCCCCCAGTCCTGTCTGTCTGTCTCTCTCACGTCCCCCCCAGTCTGTCTGTCTGTCCTCTCTCACGTCCCCCCAGTCTGTCTGTCTGTCTCTCTCACGTCCCCCCAGTCTGTCTGTCTGTCTCTCTCACGTCCCCCCAGTCTGTCTGTCTGTCTCTCTCACGTCCCCCCAGTCTGTCTGTCTGTCTCTCTCACGTCCCCCCAGTCTGTCTGTCTGTCTCTCTCACGTCCCCCCAGTCTGTCTGTCTGTCTCTCTCACGTCCCCCCAGTCTGTCTGTCTGTCTCTCTCACGTCCCCCCAGTCTGTCTGTCTGTCTCTCTCACGTCCCCCCAGTCTGTCTGTCTGTCTCTCTCACGTCCCCCCAGTCTGTCTGTCTGTCTCTCTCACGTCCCCCCAGTCCTGTCTGTCTGTCTCTCTCACGTCCCCCCAGTCTGTCTGTCTGTCTCTCTCACGTCCCCCCAGTCTGTCTGTCTGTCTCTCTCACGTCCCCCCAGTCTGTCTGTCTGTCTCTCTCACGTCCCCCCAGTCTGTCTGTCTGTCTCTCTCACGTCCCCCCAGTCTGTCTGTCTGTCTCTCTCACGTCCCCCCCAGTCTGTCTGTCTGTCTCTCTCACGTCCCCCCAGTCTGTCTGTCTGTCTCTCTCACGTCCCCCCAGTCTGTCTGTCTGTCTCTCTCACGTCCCCCCAGTCTGTCTGTCTGTCTCTCTCACGTCCCCCCCAGTCTGTCTGTCTGTCTCTCTCACGTCCCCCCAGTCTGTCTGTCTGTCTCTCTCACGTCCCCCCAGTCTGTCTGTCTGTCTCTCTCACGTCCCCCCAGTCTGTCTGTCTGTCTCTCTCACGTCCCCCCAGTCTGTCTGTCTGTCTCTCTCACGTCCCCCCCAGTCTGTCTGTCTCTCTCACGTCCCGTCCAGTCTGTCTGTCTGTCTCTCTCACGTCCCCCCCAATCTGTCTGTCTGTCTCTCTCACGTCCCCCCAGTCTGTCTGTCTGTCTCTCTCACGTCCCCCCAGTCTGTCTGTCTGTCGCTCTCACGTCCCCCCAGTCTGTCTGTCTGTCTCTCTCACGTCCCCCCAGTCTGTCTGTCTGTCTCTCTCACGTCCCCCCAGTCTGTCTGTCTGTCTCTCTCACGTCCCCCCAGTCTGTCTGTCTGTCTCTCTCACGTCCCCCCAGTCTGTCTGTCTCTCTCACGTCCCCCCAGTCTGTCTGTCTGTCTCTCTCACGTCGCCCCAGTCTGTCTGTCTGTCTCTCTCACGTTCCCCCCCCAGTCTGTCTGTCTGTCTCTCTCACGTCCCCCCCAGTCTGTCTGTCTGTCTCTCTCACGTCCCCCCCAGCTGTCTGTCTGTCTCTCTCACGTCCCCCCAGTCTGTCTGTCTCGCTCTCACGTCCCCCCAGTCTGTCTGTCGCTCTCTCACGTCCCCCAGTCTGTCTGTCGCTCTCACGTCCCCCCAGTCTGTCTGTCGCTCTCTCACGTCCCCCCAGTCTGTCTGTCTGTCTCTCTCACGTCCCCCCAGTCTGTCTGTCTGTCTCTCTCACGTCCCCCCCAGTCTGTCTGTCTGTCTCTCTCACGTCCCCCCAGTCTGTCTGTCTGTCTCTCTCACGTCCCCCCCAGTCTGTCTGTCTGTCTCTCTCACGTCCCCCCAGTCTGTCTGTCTGTCTCTCTCACGTCCCCCCAGTCTGTCTGTCTGTCTCTCTCACGTCCCCCCAGTCTGTCTGTCTGTCTCTCTCACGTCCCCCCAGTCTGTCTGTCTGTCTCTCTCACGTCCCCCCCAGTCTGTCTGTCTGTCTCTCTCACGTCCCCCCAGTCTGTCTGTCTGTCTCTCTCACGTCCCCCCAGTCTGTCTGTCTGTCTCTCTCACGTCCCCCCAGTCTGTCTGTCTGTCTCTCTCACGTCCCCCCAGTCTGTCTGTCTGTCTCTCTCACGTCCCCCCAGTCTGTCTGTCTGTCTCTCTCACGTCCCCCCAGTCTGTCTGTCTGTCTCTCTCACGTCCCCCCAGTCTGTCTGTCTGTCTCTCTCACGTCCCCCCAGTCTGTCTGTCTGTCTCTCTCACGTCCCCCCAGTCTGTCTGTCTGTCTCTCTCACGTCCCCCCAGTCTGTCTGTCTGTCTCTCTCACGTCCCCCCAGTCTGTCTGTCTGTCTCTCTCACGTCCCCCCAGTCTGTCTGTCTGTCTCTCTCACGTCCCCCCAGTCTGTCTGTCTGTCTCTCTCACGTCCCCCCAGTCTGTCTGTCTGTCTCTCTCACGTCCCCCCAGTCTGTCTGTCTGTCTCTCTCACGTCCCCCCAGTCTGTCTGTCTGTCTCTCTCACGTCCCCCCCAGTCTGTCTGTCTGTCTCTCTCACGTCCCCCCAGTCTGTCTGTCTGTCTCTCTCACGTCCCCCCAGTCTGTCTGTCTGTCTCTCTCACGTCCCCCCAGTCTGTCTGTCTGTCTCTCTCACGTCCCCCCAGTCTGTCTGTCTGTCTCTCTCACGTCCCCCCAGTCTGTCTGTCTGTCTCTCTCACGTCCCCCCAGTCTGTCTGTCTGTCTCTCTCACGTCCCCCCAGTCTGTCTGTCTGTCTCTCTCACGTCCCCCCAGTCTGTCTGTCTGTCTCTCTCACGTCCCCCCAGTCTGTCTGTCTGTCTCTCTCACGTCCCCCCAGTCCTGTCTGTCTGTCTCTCGCACGTCCCCCCCAGTCTGTCTGTCTGTCTCTCGCACGTCCCCCCAGTCCTGTCTGTCTGTCTCTCGCACGTCCCCCCAGTCTGTCTGTCTGTCTCTCGCACTCCCCCCAGTCTGTCTGTCTGTCTCTCTCACGTCCCCCCAGTCTGTCTGTCTGTCTCTCTCACGTCCCCCCAGTCTGTCTGTCTGTCTCTCTCACGTCCCCCCAGTCTGTCTGTCTGTCTCTCTCACGTCCCCCCAGTCTGTCTGTCTGTCTCTCTCACGTCCCCCCCAGTCTGTCTGTCTGTCTCTCTCACGTCCCCCCCAGTCTGTCTGTCTCTCTCAACGTCCCCCCCGTCTGTCTGCCTGTCTCTCTCACGTCCCCCCCATCTGTCTGCCTGTCTCTCTCACGTCCCCCCAGTCTGTCTGTCTGTCTCTCTCACGTCCCCCCAGTCTGTCTGTCTGCTCTCTCACGTCCCCCCCAGTCTGTCTGTCGCTCTCACGTCCCCCCCAGTCTGTCTGTCGCTCTCACGTCCCCCCAGTCTGTCTGTCGCTCTCACGTCCCCCCAGTCTGTCTGTCGCTCTCACGTCCCCCCAGTCTGTCTGTCGCTCTCACGTCCCCCCAGTCTGTCTGTCGCTCTCACGTCCCCCCAGTCTGTCTGTCGCTCTCACGTCCCCCCAGTCTGTCTGTCGCTCTCACGTCCCCCCAGTCTGTCTGTCGCTCTCACGTTCCCCCAGTCTGTCTGTCGCTCTCACGTCCCTCCCAGTCTGTCTGTCGCTCTCACGTCCCCCCAGTCTGTCTGTCGCTCTCACGTCCCCCCAGTCTGTCTGTCTGTCGCTCTCACGTCCCCCCAGTCTGTCTGTCTGCTCTCTCACGTCCCCCAAGTCTGTCTGTCGCTCTCACGTCCCCCCAGTCTGTCTGTCGCTCTCACGTCCCCCCAGTCTGTCTGTCTGCTCTCACGTCCCCCCAGTCTGTCTGTCGCTCTCACGTCCCCCCAGTCTGTCTGTCTGTCTCTCTCACGTCCCCCCAGTCTGTCTGTCTGTCTCTCTCACGTCCCCCCCAGTCTGTCTGTCTGTCTCTCTCACGTCCCCCCAGTCTGTCTGTCTGTCTCTCTCACGTCCCCCCAGTCTGTCTGTCTGTCTCTCTCACGTCCCCCCAGTCTGTCTGTCTGTCTCTCTCACGTCCCCCCAGTCTGTCTGTCTGTCTCTCTCACGTCCCCCCAGTCTGTCTGTCTGTCTCTCTCACGTCCCCCCAGTCTGTCTGTCTGTCTCTCTCACGTCCCCCCAGTCTGTCTGTCTGTCTCTCTCACGTCCCCCCAGTCTGTCTGTCTGTCTCTCTCACGTCCCCCCAGTCTGTCTGTCTGTCTCTCTCACGTCCCCCCAGTCTGTCTGTCTGTCTCTCTCACGTCCCCCCAGTCTGTCTGTCTGTCTCGCTCACGTCCCCCCAGTCTGTCTGTCTGTCTCTCTCACGTCCCCCCCAGTCTGTCTGTCTGTCTCTCTCACGTCCCCCCAGTCTGTCTGTCTGTCTCTCTCACGTCCACCCAGTCTGTCTGTCTGTCTCTCTCACGTCCCCCCAGTCTGTCTGTCTGTCTCTCTCACGTCCCCCCAGTCTGTCTGTCTGTCTCTCTCACGTCCACCCAGTCTGTCTGTCTGTCTCTCTCACGTCCCCCCAGTCTGTCTGTCTGTCTCTCTCACGTCCCCCCAGTCTGTCTGTCTGTCTCTCTCACGTCCCCCCAGTCTGTCTGTCTGTCTCTCTCACGTCCCCCCAGTCTGTCTGTCTGTCTCTCTCACGTCCCCCCAGTCTGTGTCTCTCTCACGTCCCCCCAGTCTGTCTGTCTGTCTCTCTCACGTCCCCCCACTCTGTCTGTCTGTCTCTCTCACGTCCCCCCAGTCTCTCTGTCTGTCTCTCTCACGTCCCCCCAGTCTCTCTGTCTGTCTCTCTCACGTCCACCCAGTCTCTCTGTCTGTCTCTCTCACGTCCCCCCAGTCAGTCTGTCTGTCTCTCTCACGTCCCCCCAGTCTGTCTGTCTGTCTCTCTCACGTCGCCCCAGTCTGTCAGTCTGTCTGTCTCACGTCCCCCCCCGTCTGTCTGTCTGTCTCTCTCACGTCCCCCCCCCGTCTGTCTGTCTGTCTCTCTCTCGCACCCCCCCCCCGTCTGTCTGTCTGTCCCTCTCACGTTCCCCCCCAGTCTGTCTGTCTGTCTCTCTCACGTCCCCCCCAGTCTGTCTGTCTGTCTCTCTCACGTCCCCCCCAGTCTGTCTGTCTGTCTCTCTCACGTCCCCCCCAGTCTGTCTGTCTGTCGCTCTCACGTCCCCCCCAGTCTGTCTGTCGCTCTCACGTCCCCAACAGTCTGTCTGTCGCTCTCACGTCCCCCCAGTCTGTGTCGCTCTCACGTCCCCCCAGTCTGTCTGTCTCTCTCACGTCCCCCCAGTCTGTCTGTCTGTCTCTCTCACGTCCCCCCAGTCTGTCTGTCTCTCTCACGTCCCCCCAGTCTGTATGTCTGTCTCTCTCACGTCCCCCCCGTCTGTCTGTCTGTCTCTCTCACGTCCCCCCCGTCTGTCTGTCTGTCTCTCTCACGTCCCCCCCGTCTGTCTGTCTGTCTCTCTCACGTCCCCCCCCGTCTGTCTGTCTGTCTCTCACGTCCCCCCCGTCTGTCTGTCTGTCTCTCTCACGTCCCCCCCAGTCTGTCTGTCTGTCTCTCTGACGTCCCCCCCAGTCTGTCTGTCTGTCTCTCTCACGTCCCCCCCAGTCTGTCTGTCTGTCTCTCTCACGTCCCCCCCAGTCTGTCTGTCGCTCTCACGTCCCCCCCAGTCTGTCTGTCGCTCTCACGTCCCCCCCAGTCTGTCTGTCGCTCTCACGTCCCCCCCAGTCTGTCTGTCGCTCTCACGTCCCCCCAGTCTGTCTGTCGCTCTCACGTCCCCCCAGTCTGTCTGTCGCTCTCACGTCCCCCCAGTCTGTCTGTCTGTCTCTCTCACGTCCCCCCAGTCTGTCTGTCTGTCTCTCTCACGTCCCCCCAGTCTGTCTGTCTGTCTCTCTCACGTCCCCCCAGTCTGTCTCTGTCTCTCTCACGTCCCCCCAGTCTGTCTGTCTGTCTCTCTCACGTCCCCCCAGTCTGTCTGTCTGTCTCTCTCACGTCCCCCCAGTCTGTCTGTCTGCCTCTCTCACGTCCCCCCAGTCTGTCTGTCTCTCTCACGTCCCCCCAGTCTGTCTGTCTGTCTCTCGCACGTCCCCCCAGTCTGTCTGTCTGTCTCTCGCACGTCCCCCCAGTCTGTCTGTCTCTCGCACGTCCCCCCAGTCTGTCTGTCTGTCTCTCGCACGTCCCCCCAGTCTGTCTGTCTGTCTCTCGCACGTCCCCCCAGTCTGTCTGTCTGTCTCTCGCACGTCCCCCCAGTCTGTCTGTCTGTCTCTCGCACGTCCCCCCAGTCTGTCTGTCTGTCTCTCGCACGTCCCCCCAGTCTGTCTGTCTGTCTCTCGCACGTCCCCCCAGTCTGTCTGTCTGTCTCTCGCACGTCCCCCCAGTCTGTCTGTCTGTCTCTCTCACGTCCCCCCAGTCTGTCTGTCTGTCTCTCTCACGTCCCCCCAGTCTGTCTGTCTGTCTCTCTCACGTCCCCCCAGTCTGTCTGTCTGTCTCTCTCACGTCCCCCCAGTCTGTCTGTCTGTCTCTCTCACGTCCCCCCAGTCTGTCTGTCTGTCTCTCTCACGTCCCCCCAGTCTGTCTGTCTGTCTCTCTCACGTCCCCCCAGTCTGTCTGTCTGTCTCTCTCACGTCCCCCCAGTCTGTCTGTCTGTCTCTCTCACGTCCCCCCAGTCTGTCTGTCTGTCTCTCTCACGTCCCCCCAGTCTGTCTGTCTGTCTCTCTCACGTCCCCCCAGTCTGTCTGTCTGTCTCTCTCACGTCCCCCCCAGTCTGTCTGTCTCTCTCCACGTCCCCCCCAGTCTGTCTGTCTGTCTCTCTCACGTCCCCCCAGTCTCTCTGTCTGTCTCTCTCACGTCCCCCCAGTCTGTCTGTCGCTCTCACGTCCCCCCCAGTCTGTCTGTCGCTCTCACGTCCCCCCAGTCTGTCTGTCGCTCTCACGTCCCCCCAGTCTGTCTGTCTCTCTCACATACTCCCAGTCTGTCTGTCTCTCTCACATACTCCCAGTCTGTCTGTCTCTCTCACATACTCCCAGTCTGTCTGTCTCTCTCACATACCCCTCAGTCTGTCTGTCACTCTCACGTCCCCCCAGTCTGTCTGTCGCTCTCACGTCCCCCCAGTCTGTCTGTCGCTCTCACGTCCCCCCAGTCCGTCTGTCGCTCTCACGTCCCCACAGTCCGTCTGTCGCTCTCACGTCCCCACAGTCCGTCTGTCGCTCTCACGTCCCCCCAGTCCGTCTGTCGCTCTCACGTCCCCCCAGTCTGTCTGTCGCTCTCACGTCCCCCCAGTCTGTCTGTCTCTCTCACCTACCCCCAGTCTGTCTGTCTCGCTCACGTACCCCCCAGTCTGCCTGTCGCTCTCACGTCCCCCCAAGTCTGTCTGTCGCTCTCACGTCCCCCCAGTCTGTCTGTCTGTCGCTCTCACGTCCCCCCAGTCTGTCTGTCTGTCTCTCTCACGTCCCCCCAGTCTGTCTGTCTGTCTCTCTCACGTCCCCCCAGTCTGTCTGTCTGTCTCTCTCACGTCCCCCCAGTCTGTCTGTCTGTCTCTCTCACGTCCCCCCAGTCTGTCTGTCTGTCTCTCTCACGTCCCCCCAGTCTGTCTGTCTGTCTCTCTCACGTCCCCCCAGTCTGTCTGTCTGTCTCTCTCACGTCCCCCCAGTCTGTCTGTCTGTCTCTCTCACGTCCCCCCAGTCTGTCTGTCTGTCTCTCTCACGTCCCCCCAGTCTGTCTGTCTGTCTCTCTCACGTCCCCCCAGTCTGTCTGTCTGTCTCTCTCACGTCCCCCCAGTCTGTCTGTCTGTCTCTCTCACGTCCCCCCAGTCTGTCTGTCTGTCTCTCTCACGTCCCCCCAGTCTGTCTGTCTGTCTCTCTCACGTCCCCCCAGTCTGTCTGTCTGTCTCTCTCACGTCCCCCAGTCTGTCTGTCTGTCTCTCTCACGTCCCCCCAGTCTGTCTGTCTGTCTCTCGCACGTCCCCCCAGTCTGTCTGTCTGTCTCTCTCACGTCCCCCCAGTCTGTCTGTCTGTCTCTCTCACGTCCCCCCAGTCTGTCTGTCTGTCTCTCTCACGTCCCCCAGTCTGTCTGTCTGTCTCTCTCACGTCCCCCCAGTCTGTCTGTCTGTCTCTCTCACGTCCCCCCAGTCTGTCTGTCTGTCTCTCTCACGTCCCCCCAGTCTGTCTGTCTGTCTCTCTCACGTCCCCCCAGTCTGTCTGTCTGTCTCTCTCACGTCCCCCCAGTCTGTCTGTCTGTCTCTCTCACGTCCCCCCAGTCTGTCTGTCTGTCTCTCTCACGTCCCCCCAGTCTGTCTGTCTGTCTCTCTCACGTCCCCCCCCAGTCTGTCTGTCTGTCTCTCTCACGTCCCCCCCAGTCTGTCTGTCTGTCTCTCTCACGTCCCCCCCAGTCTGTCTGTCGCTCTCACGTCCCCCCAGTCTGTCTGTCGCTCTCACGTCCCCCCAGTCTGTCTGTCGCTCTCACGTCCCCCCAGTCTGTCTGTCGCTCTCACGTCCCCCCAGTCTGTCTGTCGCTCTCACGTCCCCCCAGTCTGTCTGTCGCTCTCACGTCCCCCAGTCTGTCTGTCGCTCTCACGTCCCCCCAGTCTGTCTGTCGCTCTCACGTCCCCCCAGTCTGTCTGTCGCTCTCACGTCCCCCTAGTCTGTCTGTCGCTCTCACGTCCCCCCAGTCTGTCTGTCGCTCTCACGTCCCCCCAGTCTGTCTGTCTGTCTCTCACGTCCCCCCAGTCTGTCTGTCTGTCTCTCACGTCCCCCCAGTCTGTCTGTCTGTCCTCTCACGTCCCCCCAGTCTGTCTGTCTGTCTCTCACGTCCCCCCCAGTCCTGTCTGTCTGTCTCTCTCACGTCCCCCCAGTCTGTCTGTCTGTCTCTCTCACGTCCCCCCAGTCTGTCTGTCTGTCTCTCTCACGTCCCCCCCAGTCTGTCTGTCTGTCTCTCTCACGTCCCCCCAGTCTGTCTGTCTGTCTCTCTCACGTCCCCCCAGTCTGTCTGTCTGTCTCTCTCACGTCCCCCCCAGTCTGTCTGTCTGTCTCTCTCACGTCCCCCCCAGTCTGTCTGTCTGCTCTCTCACGTCCCCCCAGTCTGTCTGTCTGTCTCTCTCACGTCCCCCCAGTCTGTCTGTCTGTCTCTCTCACGTCCCCCCAGTCTGTCTGTCTGTCTCTCCACGTCCCCCCAGTCTGTCTGTCTGTCTCTCTCACGTCCCCCCAGTCTGTCTGTCTGTCTCTCTCACGTCCCCCCAGTCTGTCTGTCTGTCTCTCTCACGTCCCCCCAGTCTGTCTGTCTGTCTCTCTCACGTCCCCCCAGTCTGTCTGTCTGTCTCTCTCACGTCCCCCCAGTCTGTCTGTCTGTCTCTCTCACGTCCCCCCAGTCTGTCTGTCTGTCTCTCTCACGTCCCCCCAGTCTGTCTGTCTGTCTCTCACGTCCCCCCAGTCTGTCTGTCTGTCTCTCTCACGTCCCCCCAGTCTGTCTGTCTGTCTCTCTCACGTCCCCCCAGTCTGTCTGTCTGTCTCTCGCACGTCCCCCCAGTCTGTCTGTCTGTCTCTCTCACGTCCCCCCAGTCTGTCTGTCTGTCTCTCTCACGTCCCCCCAGTCTGTCTGTCTGTCTCTCTCACGTCCCCCCAGTCTGTCTGTCTGTCTCTCGCACGTCCCCCCAGTCTGTCTGTCTGTCTCTCTCACGTCCCCCCAGTCTGTCTGTCTGTCTCTCTCACGTCCCCCCAGTCTGTCTGTCTGGTCTCTCTCACGTCCCCCCAGTCTGTCTGTCTGTCTCTCTCACGTCCCCCCAGTCTGTCTGTCTGTCTCTCTCACGTCCCCCCAGTCTGTCTGTCTGTCTCTCTCACGTCCCCCCAGTCTGTCTGTCTGTCTCTCTCACGTCCCCCCCGTCTGTCTGTCTGTCTCTCTCACGTCCCCCCCGTCTGTCTGTCTGTCTCTCTCACGTCCCCCCCGTCTGTCTGTCTGTCTCTCTCACGTCCCCCCCGTCTGTCTGTCTGTCTCTCTCACGTCCCCCCCAGTCTGTCTGTCTGTCTCTCTCACGTCCCCCCAGTCTGTCTGTCTGTCTCTCTCACGTCCCCCCCCAGTCTGTCTGTCTGTCGCTCTCACGTCCCCCCCAGTCTGTCTGTCGCTCTCACGTCCCCCCCAGTCTGTCTGTCGCTCTCACGTCCCCCCCAGTCTGTCTGTCGCTCTCACGTCCCCCCCAGTCTGCCTGTCGCTCTCACGTCCCCCCAGTCTGTCTGTCGCTCTCACGTCCCCCCAGTCTGTCTGTCGCTCTCACGTCCCCCCAGTCTGTCTGTCTGTCTGTCTCTCTCACGTCCCCCCAGTCTGTCTCTGTCTCTCTCACGTCCCCCCAGTCTGTCTGTCTGTCTCTCTCACGTCCCCCCCAGTCTGTCTGTCCTGTCTCTCTCACGTCCCCCCAGTCTGTCTGTCTGCCTCTCACGTCCCCACAGTCCGTCTGTCGCTCTCACGTCCCCCCAGTCTGTCTGTCTGTCTCACTCACGTCCCCCCAGTCTGTCTGTCTCTCGCACGTCCCCCCAGTCTGTCTGTCTCTCTCACGTACCCCCAGTCTGTCTGTCTCGCTCACGTACCCCCCAGTCTGTCTGTCGCTCTCACGTCCCCCCAAGTCTGTCTGTCGCTCTCACGTCCCCCCAAGTCTGTCTGTCGCTCTCACGTCCCCCCAGTCTGTCTGTCGCTCTCACGTCCCCCCAGTCTGTCTGTCGCTCTCACGTCCCCCCAGTCTGTCTGTCTGTCGCAATCACGTCCCCCCAGTCTGTCTGTCTGTCGCTCTCACGTCCCCCCAGTCTGGTCTGTCTGTCGCAATCACGTCCCCCCAGTCTGTCTGTCTGTCGCTCTCACGTCCCCCCAGTCTTTCTGTCTGTCGCTCTCACGTCCCCCCAGTCTGTCTGTCTGTCTCTCTCACGTCCCCCCAGTCTGTCTGTCTGTCTCTCTCACGTCCCCCCAGTCTGTCTGTCTGTCTCTCTCACGTCCCCCCAGTCTGTCTGTCTGTCTCTCTCACGTCCCCCCAGTCTGTCTGTCTGTCTCTCTCACGTCCCCCCAGTCCTGTCTGTCTGTCTCTCTCACGTCCCCCCCAGTCTGTCTGTCTGTCTCTCTCACGTCCCCTCCAGTCTGTCTGTCTGTCTCTCTCACGTCCCCTCCAGTCTGTCTGTCAGTCTCTCTCACGTCCCCCCAGTCTGTCTGTCTGTCTCTCTCACGTCCCCCCAGTCTGTCTGTCTGTCTCTCTCACGTCCCCCCAGTCTGTCTGTCTGTCTCTCTCACGTCCCCCCAGTCTGTCTGTCTGTCTCTCTCACGTCCCCCCAGTCTGTCTGTCTGTCTCTCTCACGTCCCCCCAGTCTGTCTGTCTGTCTCTCTCACGTCCCCCAGTCTGTCTGTCTGTCTCTCTCACGTCCCCCCAGTCTGTCTGTCTGTCTCTCTCACGTCCCCCCCAGTCTGTCTGTCTGTCTCTCTCACGTCCCCCCCAGTCTGTCTGTCTGTCTCTCTCACTTCCCCCCCAGTCTGTCTGTCTCTCTCACGTCCCCCCAGTCTGTCTGTCTGTCTCTCTCACGTCCCCCCCAGTCTGTCTGTCTGTCTCTCTCACGTCCCCCCCAGTCTGTCTGTCGCTCTCACGTCCCCCCCAGTCTGTCTGTCTCTCTCACGTCCCCCCAGTCTGTCTGTCTCTCTCACGTACCCCCAGTCTGTCTGTCGCTCTCACGTCCCCCCCAGTCTGTCTGTCGCTCTCACGTCCCCCCCAGTCTGTCTGTCGCTCTCACGTCCCCCCAGTCTGTCTGTCGCTCTCACGTCCCCCCAGTCTGTCTGTCGCTCTCACGTCCCCCCAGTCTGTCTGTCGCTCTCACGTCCCCCCCAGTCTGTCTGTCGCTCTCACGTCCCCCCAGTCTGTCGGTCGCTCTCACGTCCCCCCAGTCTGTCGGTCGCTCTCACGTCCCCCCAGTCTGTCGGTCGCTCTCACGTCCCCCCAGTCTGTCTGTCGCTCTCACGTCCCCCCAGTCTGTCTGTCGCTCTCACGTCCCCCCAGTCTGTCTGTCGCTCTCACGTCCCCCCAGTCTGTCTGTCGTCTCTCACGTCCCCCCAGTCTGTCTGTCTGCTCTCTCACGTCCCCCCAGTCTGTCTGTCTCTCTCGTCCCCAGTCTGTCTGTCTCTCTCACGTCCCCCCAGTCTGTCTGTCTCTCTCACGTCCCCCCAGTCTGTCTGTCTGTCTCTCTCACGTCCCCCCAGTCTGTCTGTCTGTCTCTCTCACGTCCCCCCAGTCTGTCTGTCTGTCTCTCTCACGTCCCCCCAGTCTGTCTGTCTGTCTCTCTCACGTCCCCCCAGTCTGTCTGTCTGTCTCTCTCACGTCCCCCCAGTCTGTCTGTCTGTCTCTCTCACGTCCCCCCAGTCTGTCTGTCTGTCTCTCTCACGTCCCCCCAGTCTGTCTGTCTGTCTCTCTCACGTCCCCCCAGTCTGTCTGTCTGTCTCTCTCACGTCCCCCCAGTCTGTCTGTCTGTCTCTCTCACGTCCCCCCAGTCTGTCTGTCTGTCTCTCTCACGTCCCCCCAGTCTGTCTGTCTGTCTCTCTCACGTCCCCCCAGTCTGTCTGTCTGTCTCTCTCACGTCCCCCCAGTCTGTCTGTCTGTCTCTCTCACGTCCCCCCAGTCTGTCTGTCTGTCTCTCTCACGTCCCCCAGTCTGTCTGTCTGTCTCTCTCACGTCCCCCCAGTCTGTCTGTCTGTCTCTCTCACGTCCCCCCATTCTGTCTGTCTGTCTCTCTCACGTCCCCCCAGTCTGTCTGTCTGTCTCTCTCACGTCCCCCCAGTCTGTCTGTCCTCTCTCACGTCCCCCCAGTCTGTCTGTCTGTCTCTCTCACGTCCCCCCAGTCTGTCTGTCTGTCTCTCTCACGTCCCCCCAGTCTGTCTGTCTGTCTCTCTCACGTCCCCCCAGTCTCTCTGTCTGTCTCTCTCACGTCCCCCCAGTCTCTCTGTCTGTCTCTCTCACGTCCCCCCAGTCTGTCTGTCTGTCTCTCTCACGTCCCCCCAGTCTGTCTGTCTCTCTCTCTAAAGGCCCCCAGTCTGTCTGTCTCTCTCACGTCCCCCCCGTCTGTCTGTCTGTCTCTCTCACGTCCCCCCCCGTCTGTCTGTCTGTCTCTCTCACGTTCCCCCCCCGTCTGTCTGTCTGTCTCTCTCACGTCCCCCCAGTCTGTCTGACTGTCTCTCTCACGTCCCCCCCCAGTCTGTCTGTCTGTCGCTCTCACGTCCCCCCCCAGTCCTGTCTGTCGCTCTCACGTCCCCCCCAGTCTGTCTGTCGCTCTCACGTCCCCCCCAGTCTGTCTGTCGCTCTCACGTCCCCCCAGTCTGTCTGTCGCTCTCACGTCCCCCCAGACTGTCTGTCGCTCTCACGTCCCCCCCAGTCTGTGTCGCTCTCACGTCCCCCCAGTCTGTCTGTCTCTCTCACGTCCCCCCAGTCTGTCTGTCTGTCTCTCTCACGTCCCCCCAGTCTGTCTGTCTGTCTCTCTCACGTCCCCCCAGTCTGTCTGCCTGTCTCTCTCACGTCCCCCAGTCTGTCTGCCTGTCTCTCTCACGTCCCCCCCGTCTGTCTGTCTCTCTCTCTCACGTCCCCCCCGTCTGTCTGTCTGTCTCTCTCACGTCCCCCCCGTCTGTCTGTCTGTCTCTCTCACGTCCCCCCCCGTCTGTCTGTCTGTCTCTCTCACGTCCCCCCCAGTCTGTCTGTCTGTCTCTCTCACGTCCCCCCCAGTCTGTCTGTCTGTCGCTCTCACGTCCCCCCCAGTCTGTCTGTCTGTCGCTCTCACGTCCCCCCCAGTCTGTCTGTCGCTCTCACGTCCCCCCCAGTCTGTCTGTCGCTCTCACGTCCCCCCCCAGTCTGTCTGTCGCTCTCACGTCCCCCCAGTCTGTCTGTCGCTCTCACGTCCCCCCAGTCTGTCTGTCGCTCTCACATCCCCCCAGTCTGTCTGTCGCTCTCACGTCCCCCCAGTCTGTCTGTCTGTCTCTCTCACGTCCCCCCAGTCTCTGTCTGTCTCTCTCACGTCCCCCCAATCTGTCTGTCTGTCTCTCTCACGTCCCCCCAGTCTGTCTGTCTGTCTCTCTCATGTCCCCCCAGTCTGTCTGTCTGTCTCTCTCACGTCCCCCCAGTCTGTCTGTCTGTCTCTCTCACGTCCCCCCAGTCTGTCTGTCTCTCTCACGTCCCCCCCCGTCTGTCTGTCTGTCTCTCTCACGTCCCCCCCCGTCTGTCTGTCTGTCTCTCTCACGTTCCCCCCCCAGTCTGTCTGTCTGTCTCTCTCACGTCCCCCCCAGTCTGTCTGTCTGTCTCTCTCACGTCCCCCCCAGTCTGTCTGTCTGTCGCTCTCACGTCCCCCCCAGTCTGTCTGTCGCTCTCACGTCCCCCCCAGTCTGTCTGTCGCTCTCACGTCCCCCCCAGTCTGTCTGTCGCTCTCACGTCCCCCCAGACTGTCTGTCGCTCTCACGTCCCCCCCAGTCTGTGTCGCTCTCACGTCCCCCCAGTCTGTCTGTCTCTCTCACGTCCCCCCAGTCTGTCTGTCTGTCTCTCTCACGTCCCCCCAGTCTGTCTGTCTGTCTCTCTCACGTCCCCCCAGTTCTGTATGTCTGTCTCTCTCACGTCCCCCCGTCTGTCTGTCTGTCTCTCTCACGTCCCCCCCCGTCTGTCTGTCTCTCTCTCTCACGTCCCCCCCGTCTGTCTGTCTGTCTCTCTCACGTTCCCCCGGCTGTCTGTCTGTCTCTCTCTCGTCCCCCCCGTCTGTCTGTCTGTCTCTCTCACGTCCCCCCCAGTCTGTCTGTCTGTCTCTCTCACGTCCCCCCCAGTCTGTCTGTCTGTCTCTCTCACGTCCCCCCCAGCTGTCTGTCTGTCGCTCTCACGTCCCCCCCAGTCTGGTCTGTCGCTCTCACGTCCCCCCCAGTCTGTCTGTCGCTCTCACGTCCCCCCCAGTCTGTCTGTCGCTCTCACGTCCCCCCCCAGTCTGTCTGTCGCTCTCACGTCCCCCCAGTCTGTCTGTCTCTCTCACGTCCCCCCAGTCTGTCTGTCGCTCTCACGTCCCCCCCAGTCTGTCTGTCTGTCTCTCTCACGTCCCCCCAGTCTGTCTGTCTGTCTCTCTCACGTCCCCCCAGTCTGTCTTTCTGTCTCTCTCAAGTCCCCCCAGTCTGTCTGTCTGTCTCTCTCTCACGTCCCCCCAGTCTGTCTGTCTTGCCTCTCTCACGTCCCCCCAGTCTGTCTGTCTCTCTCACGTCCCCCCAGTCTGTCTGTCTGTCTCTCGCACGTCCCCCCAGTCTGTCTGTCTGTCTCTCGCACGTCCCCCCAGTCTGTCTGTCTCTCTCACATACCCCCAGTCTGTCTGTCTCGCTCACGTACCCCCCAGTCTGTCTGTCGCTCTCACGTCCCCCAAAGTCTGTCTGTCTATCTCACGTCCCCCAAAGTCTGTCTGTCTATCTCACGTCCCCCCAGTCTGTCTGTCGCTCTCACGTCCCCCCAGTCTGTCTGTCGCTCTCACGTCCCCCCAGTCTGTCTGTCTGTCGCAATCACGTCCCCCCAGTCTGTCTGTCTGTCGCTCACACGTCCCCCCAGTCTGTCTGTCTGTCTCATCCACGTCCCCCCAGTCTGTCTGTCTGTCGCTCTCACGTCCCCCCCAGTCTGTCTGTCTGTCGCTCTCACGTCCCCCCCAGCAATCTGTATGTCTCGTCTCTTCTACGTCCCCCCAGTCAGAGTCTCTCTCGTCTGTCTGTCTCTCTCACGTCCCCCCAGTCTGTCTGTCTGTCTCTCTCACGTTACCCCAGTCTGTCTGTCTGTCTCTCTCACGTACCCCCAGTCTGTCTGTCTGTCTCTCTCACGTCCCCCCAGTCTGTCTGTCTGTCTCTCTCACGTCCCCCCAGTCTGTCTGTCTGTCTCTCTCACGTCCCCCCAGTCTGTCTGTCTGTCTCTCTCACGTCCCCCCAGTCTGTCTGTCTGTCTCTCTCACGTCCCCCCAGTCTGTCTGTCTGTCTCTCTCACGTCCCCCCAGTCTGTCTGTCTGTCTCTCTCACGTCCCCCCAGTCTGTCTGTCTGTCTCTCTCACGTCCCCCCAGTCTGTCTGTCTGTCTCTCTCACGTCCCCCCAGTCTGTCTGTCTGTCTCTCCACGTCCCCCCAGTCTGTCTGTCTGTCTCTCTCACGTCCCCCCAGTCCTGTCTGTCTGTCTCTCTCACGTCCCCCCAGTCTGTCTGTCTGTCTCTCCTCACGTCCCCCCCAGTCTGTCTGTCTGTCTCTCTCACGTCCCCCCAGTCTGTCTGTCTGTCTCTCTCACGTCCCCCCAGTCTGTCTGTCTGTCTCTCTCACGTCCCCCCAGTCTGTCTGTCTGTCTCTCTCACGTCCCCCCAGTCTGTCTGTCTGTCTCTCTCACGTCCCCCCAGTCTGTCTGTCTCTCTCACGTCCCCCCCAGTCTGTCTGTCTCTCTCACGTCCCCCCAGTCTGTCTGTCTGTCTCTCTCACGTCCCCCCAGTCTGTCTGTCTGTCTCTCTCACGTCCCCCCAGTCTGTCTGTCGCTCTCACGTCCCCCCAGTCTGTCTGTCTCTCTCACGTCCCCCCAGTCTGTCTGTCGCTCTCACGTCCCCCCAGTCTGTCTGTCGCTCTCACGTCCCCCCAGTCTGTCTGTCGCTCTCACGTCCCCCCAGTCTGTCTGTCGCTCTCACGTCCCCCCAGTCTGTCTGTCGCTCTCACGTCCCCCCAGTCTGTCTGTCGCTCTCACGTCCCCCCAGTCTGTCTGTCGCTCTCACGTCCCCCCAGTCTGTCTGTCGCTCTCACGTCCCCCCAGTCTGTCTGTCGCTCTCACGTCCCCCCAGTCTGTCTGTCGCTCTCACGTCCCCCCAGTCTGTCTGTCGCTCTCACGTCCCCCCCCTGTCTGTCTGTCGCTCTCACGTCCCCCCAGTCTGTCTGTCGCTCTCACGTCCCCCCATTCTGTCTGTCGCTCTCACGTCCCCCCAGTCTGTCTGTCGCTCTCACGTCCCCCTCATGTCTGTCTGTCTCTCTCACGTCCCCCCCAGTCTGTCTGTCGCTCTCACGTCCCCCCAGTCTGTCTGTCTGTCTCTCTCACGTCCCCCAGTCTGTCTGTCGCTCTCACGTCGCCCCAGTCTGTCTGTCTGTCTCTCTCACGTCCCCCAGTCTGTCTGTCTGTCTCTCTCACGTCCCCCCAGTCTGTCTGTCTGTCTCTCTCACGTCCCCCAGTCTGTCTGTCTGTCTCTCTCACGTCCCCCCAGTCTGTCTGTCTGTCTCTCTCACGTCCCCCAGTCTGTCTGTCTGTCTCTCTCACGTCCCCCCAGTCTGTCTGTCTGTCTCTCTCACGTCCCCCCAGTCTGTCTGTCTGTCTCTCTCACGTCCCCCAGTCTGTCTGTCTGGTCTCTTCAACGTCCCCCCAGTCTGTCTGTCTGTCTCTCTCACGTCCCCCCAGTCTGTCTGTCTGTCTCTCTCACGTCCCCCCAGTCTGTCTGTCTGTCTCCTCTCACGTCCCCCAGTCTGTCTGTCTGTCTCTCTCACGTCCCCCCCAGTCTGTCTGTCTGTCTCTCTCACGTCCCCCCAGTCTGTCTGCCTGTCTCTCTCACGTCCCCCCTTCTGTCTGTCTGTCTCTCTCACGTCCCCCACAGTCTGTCTGTCTGTCTCTCTCACGTCCCCCCAGTCTGTCTGTCTGTCTCTCTCACGTCCCCCCAGTCTGTCTGTCTGTCTCTCTCACGTCCCCCCAGTCTGTCTGTCTGTCTCTCTCACGTCCCCCCAGTCTGTCTGTCGTCTCTCCACGTCCCCCCAGTCGTCTGTCTGTCCTCTCTCACGTCCCCCAGTCTGTCTGTCTGTCTCTCTCACGTCCCCACTGTCTGTCTGTCTCTCTCAAGTCCCCCCAAGTTTCCCCACCCCCAGTCTGTCTGTCTGTCTATCTCACGTCCCCCAGTCTGTCTGTCTGCTCTCTCACGTCCCCCCCAGTCTGTCTGTCTGTCTCTCTCACGTCCCCCAGTCTGTCTGTCTGTCTCTCTCACGTCCCCCCCAGTCTGTCTGTCTGTCTCTCACGTCCCCCCAGTCCTGTCTGTCGTCTCTCCACGTCCCCCCAGTCTGTCTGTCGTCTCTCACGTCCCCCCAGTCTGTCTGTCTGGTCTCTCTCACTCCCCCATCTGTCTGTCCTGTCTCTCTCACGTCCCCCCAGCTGTCTGTCTGTCCCTCTCACGGCCCCCAGACTGTCTGTCTGTCTCTCTCACGTCCCCCCAGTCTGTCTGTCTGTCTCTCTCACGTCCCCCACGTCTGTCTGTCTGTCTCTCTCACGTCCCCCCATCGTCTGTCTGTCTCTCTCACGTCCCCCCAGTCTGTCTGTCTGTCTCTCGCACGTCCCCCCAGTCTGTCTGTCTGTCTCTCACGTCCCCCCAGTCTGTCTGTCTGTCTCTCGCACGTCCCCCCCAGTCTGTCTGTCTGTCTCTCGCACGTCCCCCCAGTCTGTCTGTCTGTCTCTCTCACGTCCCCCCAGTCTGTCTGTCTGTCTCTCTCACGTCCCCCCAGTCTGTCTGTCTGTCTCTCTCACGTCCCCCCAGTCTGTCTGTCTGTCTCTCTCACGTCCCCCCAGTCTGTCTGTCTGTCTCTCTCACGTCCCCCCAGTCTGTCTGTCTGTCTCTCTCACGTCCCCCCAGTCTGTCTGTCTGTCTCTCTCACGTCCCCCCAGTCTGTCTGTCTGTCTCTCTCACGTCCCCCCAGTCTGTCTGTCTGTCTCTCTCACGTCCCCCCAGTCTGTCTGTCTGTCTCTCTCACGTCCCCCCAGTCTGTCTGTCTGTCTCTCTCACGTCCCCCCAGTCTGTCTGTCTGTCTCTCTCACGTCCCCCCAGTCTGTCTGTCTGTCTCTCTCACGTCCCCCCAGTCTGTCTGTCTGTCCTCTCACGTCCCCCCAGTCTGTCTGTCTGTCTCTCTCACGTCCCCCCAGTCTGTCTGTCGCTCTCACGTCCCCCCCAGTCTGTCTGTCGCTCTCACGTCCCCCCCAGTCTGTCTGTCGCTCTCACGTCCCCCCAGACTGTCTGTCGCTCTCACGTCCCCCCAGTCTGTGTCGCTCTCAACGTCCCCCAGTCTGTCTGTCTGTCTCTCTCACGTCCCCCCAGTCTGTATGTCTGTCTCTCTCACGTCCCCCCCGTCTGTCTGTCTGTCTCTCTCACGTCCCCCCCGTCTGTCTGTCTGTCTCTCTCACGTCCCCCCAGTCTGTCTGTCTGTCTCTCTCACGTCCCCCCAGTCTGTCTGTCTGTCTCTCTCACGTCCCCCCCAGTCTGTCTGTCTGTCTCTCTCACGTCCCCCCCAGTCTGTCTGTCTGTCGCTCTCACGTCCCCCCCAGTCCTGTCTGTCGTCTCTCACGTCCCCCCAGTCTGTCTGTCTGTCTCTCGCACGTCCCCCCCAGTCTGTCTGTCTGTCTCTCGCACGTCCCCCCAGTCTGTCTGTCTGTCTCTCTCACGTCCCCCCAGTCTGTCTGTCTGTCTCTCTCACGTCCCCCCCAGTCTGTCTGTCCTGTCTCTCTCACGTCCCCCCAGTCTGTCTGTCTGTCTCTCTCACGTCCCCCCAGTCTGTCTGTCTGTCTCTCTCACGTCCCCCCCAGTCTGTCTGTCTGTCTCTCTCACGTCCCCCCCAGTCTGTCTGTCTGTCTCTCGCACGTCCCCCCAGTCTGTCTGTCTGTCTCTCTCACGTCCCCCCAGTCTGTCTGTCTGTCTCTCTCACGTCCCCCCCAGTCTGTCTGTCTTCTCTCTCACGTCCCCCCCAGTCTGTCTGTCTGTCTCTCTCACGTCCCCCCAGTCTGTCTGTCTGTCTCTCTCACGTCCCCCCAGTCTGTCCTGTCTGTCTCTCTCACGTCCCCCCAGTCTGTCTGTCTCTCTCACCGTCCCCCCAGTCTGTATGACTGTCTCTCTCACGTCCCCCCCAGTCTGTCTGTCTGTCTCTCTCACGTCTCCCCAGTCTGTCTGTCTGTCTCTCTCACGTACCCCGCAGTCTGTCTGTCTGTCTCTCTCACCGTCCCCCCAGTCTGTATGTCTGTCTCTCTCACGTCCCCCCAGTCTGTCTGTCTGTCTCTCTCACGTCCCCCCAGTCTGTCTGTCTGTCTCTCTCACGTCCCCCCAGTCTGTCTGTCTCTCTCACGTCCCCCCCAGTCTGTCTGTCTGTCTCTCTCACGTCCCCCCCAGTCTGTCTGTCTGTCTCTCTCACGTCCCCCCCAGTCTGTCTGTCGCTCTCACGTCCCCCCCAGTCTGTCTGTCGCTCTCACGTCCCCCCAGTCTGTCTGTCTCTCTCACGTCCCCCCCAGTCTGTCTGTCTGTCTCTCTCACGGCCCCCCCAGTCTGTCTGTCGCTCTCACGTCCCCCCCAGTCTGTCTGTCGCTCTCACGTCCCCCCAGTCTGTCTGTCGCTCTCACGTCCCCCCAGTCTGTCTGTCGCTCTCACGTCCCCCCAGTCTGTCTGTCGCTCTCACGTCCCCCCAGTCTGTCTGTCTCTCTCAAGTCCCCCCAGTCTGTCTGTCTCTCTCACATACTCCCAGTCTGTCTGTCTCTCTCACATACTCCCAGTCTGTCTGTCTCTCTCACATACCCCTCAGTCTGTCTGTCACTCTCACGTCCCCCCAGTCTGTCTGTCGCTCTCACGTCCCCCCAGTCTGTCTGTCGCTCTCACGTCCCCCCAGTCTGTCTGTCGCTCTCACGTCCCCCCAGTCTGTCTGTCGCTCTCACGTCCCCACAGTCCGTCTGTCGCTCTCACGTCCCCACAGTCCGTCTGTCGCTCTCACGTCCCCCCAGTCCGTCTGTCGCTCTCACGTCCCCCCAGTCTGTCTGTCGCTCGCACGTCCCCCCCGTCTGTCTGTCTGTCTCTCTCACGTCCCCCCAGTCTGTCTGTCTGTCTCTCTCACGTCCCCCCAGTCTGTCTGTCTGTCTCTCTCACGTCCACCCAGTCTGTCTGTCTGTCTCTCTCACGTCCCCCCATTCTGTCTGTCTGTCTCTCTCACGTCCCCCCAGTCTGTCTGTCTGTCTCTCTCACGTCCCCCCAGTCTGTGTCTCTCTCACGTCCCCCCAGTCTGTCTGTCTGTCTCTCTCACGTCCCCCCAGTCTCTCTGTCTGTCTCTCTCACGTCCCCCCAGTCTCTCTGTCTGTCTCTCTCACGTCCCCCCAGTCTCTCTGTCTGTCTCTCTCACGTCCCCCCAGTCTCTCTGTCTGTCTCTCTCACGTCCCCCCAGTCTGTCTGTCTGTCTCTCTCACGTCCCCCCAGTCTGTCTGTCTGTCTCTCTCACGTCCCCCCAGTCTGTCTGTCTCTCTCACGTCCCCCCCGTCTGTCTGTCTGTCTCTCTCACGTCCCCCCCCGTCTGTCTGTCTGTCTCTCTCACGTTCCCCCCCCGTCTGTCTGTCTGTCTCTCTCACGACCCCCCCAGTCTGTCTGTCTGTCTCTCTCACGTCCCCCCCAGTCTGTCTGTCTGTCGCTCTCACGTCCCCCCCAGTCTGTCTGTCGCTCTCACGTCCCCCCCAGTCTGTCTGTCGCTCTCACGTCCCCCCCAGTCTGTCTGTCGCTCTCACGTCCCCCCAGACTGTCTGTCGCTCTCACGTCCCCCCAGTCTGTGTCGCTCTCACGTCCCCCCAGTCTGTCTGTCTCTCTCACGTCCCCCCAGTCTGTATGTCTGTCTCTCTCACGTCCCCCCAGTCTGTCTGTCTGTCTCTCTCACGTCCCCCCAGTCTGTCTGTCTGTCTCTCTCACGTCCCCCCCGTCTGTCTGTCTGTCTCTCTCACGTCCCCCCCGTCTGTCTGTCTGTCTCTCTCATGTCCCCCCCGTCTGTCTGTCTGTCTCTCTCACGTCCCCCCCGTCTGTCTGTCTGTCTCTCTCACGTCCCCCCCAGTCTGTCTGTCTGTCTCTCTCACGTCCCCCCCAGTCTGCCTGTCTGTCGCTCTCACGTCCCCCCCAGTCTGTCTGTCGCTCTCACGTCCCCCCCAGTCTGTCTGTCGCTCTCACGTCCCCCCCAGTCTGTCTGTCGCTCTCACGTCCCCCCCCAGTCTGTCTGTCGCTCTCACGTCCCCCCAGTCTGTCTGTCGCTCTCACGTCCCCCCAGTCTGTCTGTCTGTCTCTCTCACGTCCCCCCAGTCTGTCTGTCTGACTCTCTCACGTCCCCCCAGTCTGTCTCTGTCTCTCTCACGTCCCCCCAGTCTGTCTGTCTGTCTCTCTCACGTCCCCCCAGTCTGTCTGTCTGTCTCTCTCACGTCCCCCCAGTCTGTCTGTCTGTCTCTCTCACGTCCCCCCAGTCTGTCTGTCTGTCTCTCGCACGTCCCCCCAGTCTGTCTGACTGTCTCTCGCACGTCCCCCCAGTCTGTCTGTCTGTCTGTCTCTCGCACGTCCCCCCAGTCTGTCTGTCTGTCTCTCGCACGTCCCCCCAGTCTGTCTGTCTGTCTCTCGCACGTCCCCCCATTCTGTCTGTCTGTCTCTCGCACGTCCCCCCAGTCTGTCTGTCTGTCTCTCGCACGTCCCCCCAGTCTGTCTGTCTGTCTGCCTCTCGCACGTCCCCCCTGTCTGTCTGTCTGCCTCTCGCACGTCCCCCCAGTCTGTCTGTCTGTCTCTCGCACGTCCCCCCAGTCTGTCTGTCTGTCTCTCGCACGTCCCCCCAGTCTGTCTGTCTGTCTCTCGCACGTCCCCCCAGTCTGTCTGTCTGTCTCTCGCACGTCCCCCCAGTCTGTCTGTCTGTCTCTCGCACGTCCCCCCAGTCTGTCTGTCTGTCTCTCGCACGTCCCCCCAGTCTGTCTGTCTGTCTCTCGCACGTCCCCCCAGTCTGTCTGTCTGTCTCTCGCACGTCCCCCCAGTCTGTCTGTCTGTCTCTCGCACGTCCCCCCAGTCTGTCTGTCTGTCTCTCGCACGTCCCCCCAGTCTGTCTGTCTGTCTCTCGCACGTCCCCCCAGTCTGTCTGTCTGTCTCTCGCACGTCCCCCCAGTCTGTCTGTCTGTCTCTCTCACGTCCCCCCAGTCTGTCTGTCTGTCTCTCTCACGTCCCCCCAGTCTGTCTGTCTGTCTCTCTCACGTCCCCCCATTCTGTCTGTCTGTCTCTCTCACGTCCCCCCAGTCTGTCTGTCTGTCTCTCTCACGTCCCCCCAGTCTGTGTCTCTCTCACGTCCCCCCAGTCTGTCTGTCTGTCTCTCTCACGTCCCCCCAGTCTGTCTGTCTGTCTCTCTCACGTCCCCCCAGTCTCTCTGTCTGTCTCTCTCACGTCCCCCCAGTCTCTCTGTCTGTCTCTCTCACGTCCCCCCAGTCTCTCTGTCTGTCTCTCTCACGTCCCCCCAGTCTGTCTGTCTGTCTCTCTCACGTCCCCCCAGTCTGTCTGTCTGTCTCTCTCACGTCCCCCCAGTCTGTCTGTCTCTCTCACGTCCCCCCCGTCTGTCTGTCTGTCTCTCTCACGTCCCCCCCCGTCTGTCTGTCTGTCTCTCTCACGTTCCCCCCCCCGTCTGTCTGTCTGTCTCTCTCACGTCCCCCCCAGTCTGTCTGTCTGTCTCTCTCACGTCCCCCTCAGTCTGTCTGTCTGTCGCTCTCACGTCCCCCCCAGTCTGTCTGTCGCTCTCACGTCCCCCCCAGTCTGTCTGTCGCTCTCACGTCCCCCCAGACTGTCTGTCGCTCTCACGTCCCCCCAGTCTGTGTCGCTCTCACGTCCCCCCAGTCTGTCTGTCTCTCTCACGTCCCCCCAGTCTGTCTGTCTGTCTCTCTCACGTCCCCCCAGTCTGTCTGTCTGTCTCTCTCACGTCCCCCCAGTCTGTCTGTCTGTCTCTCTCACGTCCCCCCAGTCTGTCTGTCTGTCTCTCTCACGTCCCCCCCGTCTGTCTGTCTGTCTCTCTCACGTCCCCCCCGTCTGTCTGTCTGTCTCTCTCACGTCCCCCCCGTCTGTCTGTCTGTCTCTCTCACGTCCCCCCCGTCTGTCTGTCTGTCTCTCTCACGTCCCCCCCGTCTGTCTGTCTGTCTCTCTCACGTCCCCCCCAGTCTGTCTGTCTGTCTCTCTCACGTCCCCCCCAGTCTGTCTGTCTGTCTCTCTCACGTCCCCCCCAGTCTGTCTGTCTGTCGCTCTCACGTCCCCCCCAGTCTGTCTGTCGCTCTCACGTCCCCCCCAGTCTGTCTGTCGCTCTCACGTCCCCCCCAGTCTGTCTGTCGCTCTCACGTCCCCCCCCCAGTCTGTCTGTCGCTCTCACGTCCCCCCAGTCTGTCTGTCGCTCTCACGTCCCCGGAGTCTGTCTGTCGCTCTCACGTCCCCCCAGTCTGTCTGTCGCTCTCACGTCCCCCCAGTCTGTCTGTCTGTCTCTCTCACGTCCCCCCAGTCTGTCTCTGTCTCTCTCACGTCCCCCCAGTCTGTCTGTCTCTCTCACGTCCCCCCAGTCTGTCTGTCTGTCTCTCTCACGTCCCCCCAGTCTGTCTGTCTGTCTCTCTCACGTCCCCCCAGTCTGTCTGTCTGTCTCTCGCACGTCCCCCCAGTCTGTCTGTCTGTCTCTCGCACGTCCCCCCAGTCTGTCTGTCTGTCTCTCGCACGTCCCCCCAGTCTGTCTGTCTGTCTGTCTCTCGCACGTCCCCCCAGTCTGTCTGTCTCTCGCACGTCCCCCCAGTCTGTCTGTCTGTCTGTCTCTCGCACGTCCCCCCAGTCTGTCTGTCTGTCTCTCTCACGTCCCCCCAGTCTGTCTGTCTCTCTCACGTCCCCCCAGTCTGTCTGTCTGTCTGTCTCACTCACGTCCCCCCAGTCTGTCTGTCTGTCTCTCTCACGTCCCCCCAGTCTGTCTGTCTGTCTCTCGCACGTCCCCCCAGTCTGTCTGTCTGTCTCTCTCACGTCCCCCCAGTCTGTCTGTCTGTCTCTCGCACGTCCCCCCAGTCTGTCTGTCTGTCTGCCTCTCGCACGTCCCCCCAGTCTGTCTGTCTGTCTCTCGCACGTCCCCCCAGTCTGTCTGTCTCTCGCACGTCCCCCCAGTCTGTCTGTCTGTCTCTCGCACGTCCCCCCAGTCTGTCTGTCTGTCTCTCGCACGTCCCCCAGTCTGTCTGTCTGTCTCTCGCACGTCCCCCCCAGTCTGTCTGTCTGTCTCTCGCACGTCCCCCCAGTCTGTCTGTCTGTCTCTCGCACGTCCCCCCAGTCTGTCTGTCTGTCTCTCGCACGTCCCCCCAGTCTGTCTGTCTGTCTCTCGCACGTCCCCCCAGTCTGTCTGTCTGTCTCTCTCACGTCCCCCCAGTCTGTCTGTCTGTCTCTCTCACGTCCCCCCCAGTCTGTCTGTCGCTCTCACGTCCCCCCCAGTCTGTCTGTCGCTCTCACGTCCCCCCCAGTCTGTCTGTCGCTCTCATGTCCCCCCAGTCTGTCTGTCGCTCTCACGTCCCCCCCAGTCTGTCTGTCTCTCTCACGTCCCCCCAGTCTGTCTGTCTCTCTCACATCCCCCCAGTCTGTCTGTGTCTCTCTCACATACCCCCAGTCTGTCTGTGTCTCTCTCACATACCCCCAGTCTGTCTGTCGCTCTCACGTCCCCCCCAGTCTGTCTGTCGCTCTCACGTCCCTCCCAGTCTGTCTGTCGCTCTCACGTCCCCCCAGTCTGTCTGTCTGTCGCTCTCACGTCCCCCCAGTCTGTCTGTCTGTCGCTCTCACCTCCCCCCAGTCTGTCTGTCTGTCTCTCTCACCTCCCCCCAGTCTGTCTGTCTCTCTCACCTCCCCCCAGTCTGTATGTCTGTCTCTCTCACGTCCCCCCCAGTCTGTCTGTCTGTCTCTCTCACGTCTCCCCAGTCTGTCTGTCTGTCTCTCTCACGTACCCCGCAGTCTGTCTGTCTGTCTCTCTCACCTCCCCCCAGTCTGTATGTCTGTCTCTCTCACGTCCCCCCAGTCTGTCTGTCTGTCTCTCTCACGTCCCCCCAGTCTGTCTGTCTGTCTCTCTCACGTCCCCCCAGTCTGTCTGTCCTCTCTCACGTCCCCCCCAGTCTGTCTGTCTGTCTCTCTCACGTCCCCCCCAGTCTGTCTGTCGCTCTCCACGTCCCCCCCAGTCTGTCTGTCGCTCTCACGTCCCCCCAGTCTGTCTGTCTCTCTCACGTCCCCCCCAGTCTGTCTGTCTGTCTCTCTCACGGCCCCCCCAGTCTGTCTGTCGCTCTCACGTCCCCCCAGTCTGTCTGTCGCTCTCACGTCCCCCAGTCTGTCTGTCGCTCTCACGTCCCCCCAGTCTGTCTGTCGCTCTCACGTCCCCCCAGTCTGTCTGTCGCTCTCACGTCCCCCCAGTCTGTCTGTCTCTCTCAAGTCCCCCCAGTCTGTCTGTCTCTCTCACATACTCCCAGTCTGTCTGTCTCTCTCACATACTCCCAGTCTGTCTGTCTCTCTCACATACCCCTCAGTCTGTCTGTCACTCTCACGTCCCCCCAGTCTGTCTGTCGCTCTCACGTCCCCCCAGTCTGTCTGTCGCTCTCACGTCCCCCCAGTCTGTCTGTCGCTCTCACGTCCCCCCAGTCTGTCTGTCGCTCTCACGTCCCCACAGTCCGTCTGTCGCTCTCACGTCCCCACAGTCCGTCTGTCGCTCTCACGTCCCCCCAGTCCGTCTGTCGCTCTCACGTCCCCCCAGTCTGTCTGTCGCTCTCACGTCCCCCCAGTCTGTCTGTCTCACTCACGTCCCCCCAGTCTGTCTGTCTCTCTCACGTCCCCCCAGTCTGTCTGTCTCTCTCAAGTCCCCCCAGTCTGTCTGTCTCTCTCACATACCCCCAGTCTGTCTGTCTCTCTCACATACGCCCAGTCTGTCTGTCTCTCTCACATACCCCCAGTCTGTCTGTCTCGCTCACATACCCCCCAGTCTGTCTGTCGCTCTCACGTCCCCCCCAGTCTGTCTGTCTCTCTCAGGTCCCCCCAGTCTGTCTGTCGCTCTCAAGTCCCCCCAGTCTGTCTGTCTCTCTCACATACCCCCAGTCTGTCTGTCTCTCTCACATACGCCCAGTCTGTCTGTCTCTCTCACATACCCCCAGTCTGTCTGTCTCGCTCACGTCCCCCCAGTCTGTCTGTCTGTCTCTCTCACGTCCACCCAGTCTGTCTGTCTGTCTCTCACGTCCACCCAGTCTGTCTGTCTCTCTCAAGTCCCCCCAGTCTGTCTGTCTCTCTCACATACCCCCAGTCTGTCTGTCTCTCTCACATACGCCCAGTCTGTCTGTCTCTCTCACATACCCCCAGTCTGTCTGTCTCGCTCACATCCCCCCAGTCTGTCTGTCGCTCTCACGTCCCCCCCAGTCTGTCTGTCTCTCTCACGTCCCCCCAGTCTGTCTGTCGCTCTCAAGTCCCCCCAGTCTGTCTGTCTCTCTCACATACCCCCAGTCTGTCTGTCTCTCTCACATACGCCCAGTCTGTCTGTCTCTCTCACATACCCCCAGTCTGTCTGTCTCTCTCACGTCCCCCCAGTCTGTCTGTCTGTCTCTCTCACGTCCACCCAGTCTGTCTGTCTGTCTCTCACGTCCACCCAGTCTGTCTGTCTGTCTCTCTCACGTCCCCCCAGTCTGTCTGTCTGTCTCTCTCACGTCCCCCCAGTCTGTCTGTCTGTCTCTCTCACGTCCCCCCAGTCTGTCTGTCTGTCTCTCTCACGTCCACCCCCCGTCTGTCTGTCTGTCTCTCTCACGTCCCCCCCAGTCTGTCTGTCTCTCTCACGTCCCCCCCAGTCTGTCTGTCTGTCTCTCTCACGTCCCCCCCAGTCTGTCTGTCTGTCTCTCTCACGTCCCCCCCAGTCTGTCTGTCGCTCTCACGTCCCCCCCAGTCTGTCTGTCGCTCTCACGTCCCCCCCAGTCTGTCTGTCGCTCTCACGTCCCCCCAGACTGTCTGTCGCTCTCACGTCCCCCCAATCTGTGTCGCTCTCACGTCCCCCCAGTCTGTCTGTCTGTCTCTCTCACGTCCCCCCAGTCTTTATGTCTGTCTCTCTCACGTCCCCCCCGTCTGTCTGTCTGTCTCTCTCACGTCCCCCCCGTCTGTCTGTCTGTCTCTCTCACGTCCCCCCCGTCTGTCTGTCTGTCTCTCTCACGTCCCCCCCAGTCTGTCTGTCTGTCTCTCTCACGACCCCCCCAGTCTGTCTGTCTGTCTCTCTCACGTCCCCCCAGTCTGTCTGTCTGTCGCTCTCACGTCCCCCCCAGTCTGTCTGTCGCTCTCACGTCCCCCCCAGTCTGTCTGTTGCTCTCACGTCCCCCCCAGTCTGTCTGTCGCTCTCACGTCCCCCCCAGTCTGTCTGTCGCTCTCACGTCCCCCCCAGTCTGTCTGTCGCTCTCATGAACCCCCAGTCTGTCTGTCGCTCTCACGTCCCCCCCAGTCTGTCTGTCTCTCTCACGTCCCCCCAGTCTGTCTGTCTCTCTCACATCCCCCCAGTCTGTCTGTGTCTCTCACGTCCCCCAGTCTGTCTGTCTCTCTCACATACCCCCAGTCTGTCTGTCGCTCTCACGTCCCCCCCAGTCTGTCTGTCGCTCTCACGTCCCTCCCAGTCTGTCTGTCGCTCTCACGTCCCTCCCAGTCTGTCTGTCTGTCGCTCTCACGTCCCCCCAGTCTGTCTGTCTGTCGCTCTCACCTCCCCCCAGTCTGTCTGTCTGTCTCTCTCACCTCCCCCCAGTCTGTCTGTCTGTCTCTCTCACCTCCCCCCAGTCTGTCTGTCTGTCTCTCTCACGTCCCCCCAGTCTGTCTGTCTGTCTCTCTCACCTCCCCCCAGTCTGTATGTCTGTCTCTCTCACGTCCCCCCAGTCTGTCTGTCTGTCTCTCTCACGTCCCCCCAGTCTGTCTGTCTGTCTCTCTCACGTCCCCCCAGTCTGTCTGTCTCTCTCACGTCCCCCCCCAGTCTGTCTGTCTGTCTCTCTCACGTCCCCCCCAGTCTGTCTGTCTGTCTCTCTCACGGCCCCCCCAGTCTGTCTGTCTGTCTCTCTCACGGCCCCCCCAGTCTGTCTGTCGCTCTCACGTCCCCCCCAGTCTGTCTGTCGCTCTCACGTCCCCCCAGTCTGTCTGTCTCTCTCACATACTCCCAGTCTGTCTGTCTCTCTCACATACTCCCAGTCTGTCTGTCACTCTCACGTCCCCCCAGTCTGTCTGTCGCTCTCACGTCCCCCCAGTCTGTCTGTCGCTCTCACGTCTCCCCAGTCTGTCTGTCGCTCTCACGTCCCCCCAGTCTGTCTGTCGCTCTCACGTCCCCACAGTCCGTCTGTCGCTCTCAAATCCCCACAGTCCGTCTGTCGCTCTCACGTCCCCCCAGTCCGTCTGTCGCTCTCACGTCCCCCCAGTCTGTCTGTCGCTCTCACGTCCCCCCAGTCTGTCTGTCTCTCTCAAGTCCCCCCAGTCTGTCTGTCTCTCTCACATACCCCCAGTCTGTCTGTCTCTCTCACATACCCCCAGTCTGTCTGTCTCTCTCACATACCCCCAGTCTGTCTGTCTCTCTCACATACCCCCAGTCTGTCTGTCTCGCTCACATACCCCCAGTCTGTCTGTCGCTCTCACGTCCCCCCAGTCTGTCTGTCTGTCGCTCTCACGTCCCCCCAGTCTGTCTGTCTGTCGCTCTCACGTCCCCCCAGTCTGTCTGTCTGTCTCTCTCACGTCCCCCCAGTCTGTCTGTCTGTCTCTCTCACGTCCCCCCAGTCTGTCTGTCTGTCTCTCTCACGTCCCCCAGTCTGTCTGTCTGTCTCTCTCACGTCCCCCCAGTCTGTCTGTCTGTCTCTCTCACGTCCCCCCAGTCTGTCTGTCTGTCTCTCTCACGTCCCCCCAGTCTGTCTGTCTGTCTCTCGCACGTCCCCCCAGTCTGTCTGTCTGTCTCTCGCACGTCCCCCCAGTCTGTCTGTCTGTCTCTCGCACGTCCCCCCAGTCTGTCTGTCTGTCTCTCTCACGTCCCCCCAGTCTGTCTGTCTGTCTCTCTCACGTCCCCCCAGTCTGTCTGTCTGTCTCTCTCACGTCCCCCCAGTCTGTCTGTCTGTCTCTCTCACGTCCCCCCAGTCTGTCTGTCTGTCTCTCTCACGTCCCCCCAGTCTGTCTGTCTGTCTCTCTCACGTCCCCCCAGTCTGTCTGTCTGTCTCTCTCACGTCCCCCCAGTCTGTCTGTCTGTCTCTCTCACGTCCCCCCAGTCTGTCTGTCTGTCTCTCTCACGTCCCCCCAGTCTGTCTGTCTGTCTCTCTCACGTCCCCCCAGTCTGTCTGTCTGTCTCTCTCACGTCCCCCCAGTCTGTCTGTCTCTCTCACGTCCCCCCAGTCTGTCTGTCTGTCTCTCTCACGTCCCCCCAGTCTGTCTCTGTCTGTCTCACTCACGTCCCCCCAGTCTGTCTGTCTGTCTCTCTCACGTCCCCCCAGTCTGTCTGTCTCTCTCACGTCCCCCCAGTCTGTCTGTCTGTCTCTCTCACGTCCCCCCAGTCTGTCTGTCTGTCTCTCTCACGTCCCCCCAGTCTGTCTGTCTGTCTCTCTCACGTCCCCCCAGTCTGTCTGTCTGTCTCTCTCACGTCCCCCCAGTCTGTCTGTCTGTCTCTCTCACGTCCCCCCAGTCTGTCTGTCTGTCTCTCTCACGTCCCCCCAGTCTGTCTGTCTGTCTCTCTCACGTCCCCCCAGTCTGTCTGTCTGTCTCTCTCACTTCGCCCCAGTCTGTCTGTCTGTCTCTCTCACGAACCCCAGTCTGTCTGTCTGTCTCTCTCACGTCCCCCCAGTCTGTCTGTCTGTCTCTCTCACGTCCCCCCAGTCTCTCTGTCTGTCTCTCTCACGTCCCCCCAGTCTCTCTGTCTGTCTCTCTCACGTCCCCCCAGTCTGTCTGTCTGTCTCTCTCACGTCCCCCCAGTCTCTCTGTCTGTCTCTCTCACGTCCCCCCAGTCTCTCTGTCTGTCTCTCTCACGTCCCCCCAGTCTGTCTGTCTGTCTCTCTCATGTCCCCCCAGTCTGTCTCTCTCACGTCCCCACCAGTCTGTCTGTCTCTCTCACGTCCCCCCCGTCTGTCTGTCTGTCTCTCTCACGTCCCCCCCCGTCTGTCTGTCTGTCACTCTCACGTTCCCCCCCCCGTCTGTCTGTCTGTCTCTCTCACGACCCCCCCAGTCTGTCTGTCTGTCTCTCTCACGTACCCCCCAGTCTGTCTGTCTGTCTCTCTCACGTCCCCCCCAGTCTGTCTGTCGCTCTCACGTCCCTCCCAGTCTGTCTGTCGCTCTCACGTCCCCCCCAGTCTGTCTGTCGCTCTCACGTCCCCCCAGACTGTCTGTCGCTCTCACGTCCCCCCAGTCTGTGTCGCTCTCACGTCCCCCCAGTCTGTCTGTCTCTCTCACGTCCCCCCAGTCTGTCTGTCTGTCTCTCTCACGTCCCCCCAGTCTGTCTGTCTGTCTCTCTCACGTCCCCCCCGTCTGTATGTCTGACTCTCTCACGTCCCCCCCGTCTGTCTGTCTGTCTCTCTCACGTCCCCCCCGTCTGTCTGTCTGTCTCTCTCACGTCCCCCAAGTCTGTCTGTCTGTCTCTCTCACGTCCCCCCCGTCTGTCTCTCTCTCTCACGTCCCCCCCAGTCTGTCTGTCGCTCTCACGTCCCCCCCAGTCTGCCTGTCGCTCTCACGTCCCCCCAGTCTGTCTGTCGCTCTCACGTCCCCCCAGTCTGTCTGTCGCTCTCACGTCCCCCCAGTCTGTCTGTCTGTCTGTCTCTCTCACGTCCCCCCAGTCTGTCTCTGTCTCTCTCACGTCCCCCCAGTCAGTCTGTCTGTCTCTCTCACGTACCCCCAGTCTGTCTGTCTGTCTCTCTCACGTCCCCCCAGTCTGTCTGTCTGTCTGTCTCACGTCCCCCCAGTCTGTCTGTCTCACGTCCCCCCAGTCTGTCTGTCTCACGTCCCCCCAGTCTGTCTGTCTCACGTCCCCCCAGTCTGTCTGTCTCACGTCCCCCCCAGTCTGTCTGTCTCACGTCCCCCCAGTCTGTCTGTCTCACGTCCCCCCAGTCTGTCTGTCTCACGTCCCCCCAGTCTGTCTGTCTCACGTCCCCCCAGTCTGTCTGTCTCACGTCCCCCCAGTCTGTCTGTCTCACGTCCCCCCAGTCTGTCTGTCTGTCTCTCGCACGTCCCCCCAGTCTGTCTGTCTGTCTCTCGCACGTCCCCCCCGTCTGTCTGTCTGTCTCTCGCACGTCCCCCCCGTCTGTCTGTCTGTCTCTCTCACGTTCCCCCCCCGTCTGTCTGTCTGTCTCTCTCACGTCCCCCCCAGTCTGTCTGTCTGTCTCTCTCACGTCCCCCCCAGTCTGTCTGTCTGTCTCTCTCACGTCCCCCCCAGTCTGTCTGTCTGTCGCTCTCACGTCCCCCCCAGTCTGTCTGTCGCTCTCACGTCCCCCCAGTCTGTCTGTCGCTCTCACGTCCCCCCAGTCTGTCTGTCGCTCTCACGTCCCCCCAGTCTGCCTGTCGCTCTCACGTCCCCCCAGTCTGTCTGTCTGTCTCTCTCACGTCCCCCAGTCTGTCTCTGTCTCTCTCACGTCCCCCCAGTCTGTCTGTCTGTCTCTCTCACGTCCCCCCAGTCTGTCTGTCTGTCTCTCTCACGTCCCCCCAGTCTGTCTGTCTGTCTCACGTCCCCCCAGTCTGTCTGTCTGTCTCACGTCCCCCCAGTCTGTCTGTCTGTCTCACGTCCCCCCAGTCTGTCTGTCTGTCTCTCGCACGTCCCCCCAGTCTGTCTGTCTGTCTCTCGCACGTCCCCCCAGTCTGTCTGTCTGTCTCTCGCACGTCCCCCCCGTCTGTCTGTCTGTCTCTCGCACGTCCGCCCAGTCTGTCTGTCTCTCTCGCACGTCCGCCCAGTCTGTCTGTCTGTCTCTCGCACGTCCCCCCAGTCTGTCTGTCTGTCTCTCTCTCTCTCGTACGCCCAGTCTGCCTGTCTCTCTCTCTCTCTCTCTCTCTCTCTCGTACCCCCAGTCTGTCTGTCTGTCTCTCGTACCCCCAGTCTGTCTGTCTGTCTCTCGTACCCCCAGTCTGTCTGTCTGTCTCTCGTACCCCCAGTCTGTCTGTCTGTCTCTCGTACCCCCAGTCTGTCTGTCTGTCTCTCGTACCCCCCAGTCTGTCTGTCTGTCTCTCGTACCCCCAGTCTGTCTGTCTGTCTCTCGTACCCCCAGTCTGTCTGTCTGTCTCTCGTACCCCCAGTCTGTCTGTCCTGTCTCTCGTACCCCCAGTCTGTCTGTCTGTCTCTCGTACCCCCAGTCTGTCTGTCTGTCTCTCGTACCCCCAGTCTGTCTGTCTGTCTCTTCCGTACCCCCAGTCTGTCTGTCTGTCTCTCGTACCCCCAGTCTGTCTGTCTGTCTCTCGTACCCCCAGTCTGTCTGTCTCTCTCTCTCGTACCCCCAGTCTGTCTGTCTGTCTCTCTCGTACCCCCAGTCTGTCTGTCTGTCTCTCGTACCCCCAGTCTGTCTGTCTGTCTCTCGTACCCCCCAGTCCTGTCTGTCTTCTCTCGTACCCCCAGTCTGTCTGTCTGTCTCTCGTACCCCCAGTCTTGTCTGTCTGTCTCTCGTACCCCCAGTCTGTCTGTCTGTCTCCTCGTACCCCCAGTCTGTCTGTCAGTCTCTCGTAACCCCCAGTCTGTCTGTCTGTCTCTCGTACCCCCAGTCTGTCTGTCGGTCTCTCGTACCCCCAGTCTGTCTGTCTGTCTCTCGTACCCCCCAGTCTGTCTGTCTGTCTCTCGTACCCCCAGTCTGTCTGTCTGTCTCTCGTACGCCCCTAGTCTGTCTGTCTGTCTCTCGTACCCCCAGTCTGTCTGTCTGTCTCTCGTACCCCCAGTCTGTCTGTCTGTCTCTCGTACCCCCAGTCTGTCCTGTCTGTCTCTCGTACCCCCAGTCTGTCCTGTCTGTCCTCTCGTACCCCCAGTCTGTCTGTCTGTCTCTCGTACCCCCAGTCTGTCTGTCTGTCTCTCGTACCCCAGTCTGTCTGTCTGTCTCTCGTACCCCCAGTCTGTCTGTCTGTCTCTCGTACCCCCAGTCTGTCTGTCTGTCTCTCGTACCCCCAGTCTGTCTGTCTGTCTCTCGTACCCCCAGTCTGTCTGTCTGTCCTCTCGTACCCCCCAGTCTGTCTGTCTGTCTCTCGTACCCCCAGTCTGTCTGTCTGTCTCTCGTACCCCCAGTCTGTCTGTCTGTCTCTCGTACCCCCAGTCTGTCTGTCTGTCTCTCGTACCCCCATCTGTCTGTCTGTCTCTCGTACCCCCAGTCTGTCTGTCTGTCTCTCGTACCCCCAGTCTGTCTGTCTGTCTCTCGTACCCCCAGTCTGTCTGTCTGTCTCTCGTACCCCCAGTCTGTCTGTCTGTCTCTCGTACCCCCAGTCTGTCTGTCTGTCTCTCGTACCCCCAGTCTGTCTGGTCTGTCTCTCGTACCCCCAGTCTGTCTGTCTGTCTCTCGTACCCCCAGTCTGTCTGTCTCTCTCTCTCGTACCCCCAGTCTGTCTGTCTGTCTCTCGTACCCCCAGTCTGTCTGTCTGTCTCTCGTACCCCCAGTCTGTCTGTCTGTCTCTCGTACCCCCAGTCTGTCTGTCTGTCTCTCGTACCCCCAGTCTGTCTGTCTGTCTCTCGTACCCCCCAGTCTGTCTGTCTGTCTCTCGTACCCCCAGTCTGTCTGTCTGTCTCTCGTACCCCCAGTCTGTCTGTCTGTCTCTCGTACCCCCAGTCTGTCTGTCTGTCTCTCGTACCCCCAGTCTGTCTGTCTGTCTCTCGTACCCCCAGTCTGTCTGTCTGTCTCTCGTACCCCCAGTCTGTCTGTCTGTCTCTCGTACCCCCAGTCTGTCTGTCTGTCTCTCTCGTACCCCCCAGTCTGTCTGTCTGTCTCTCGTACCCCCAGTCTGTCTGTCGTCTCTCGTACCCCCAGTCTGTCTGTCTGTCTCTCGTACCCCCAGTCTGTCTGTCTGTCTCTCGTACCCCCAGTCTGTCTGTCTGTCTCTCG
>NW_024470794.1:0-2500 GCF_017639515.1 Carcharodon carcharias | reverse complement strand
AGTCTGTCTGTCTGTCTCTCTCACTCCCCCCCATCTGTCTGTCTGTCCTCTCACGGCCCCCAGTCTGTCTGTCTGTCGCTCTCACGTCCCCCCAAGGCTGTCTGTCGCTCTCAACGTCCCCCCAAGTCTGTCTGTCGCTCTCACGTCCCCCCCCAGTCTGTCTGTCGCTCTCTCACGTCCCCCCAGTCTGTCGTCGCTCTCACGTCCCCCCAGTCTGTCTGTCGCTCTCACGTCCCCCCAGTCTGTCTGTCTCTCTCACGTCCCCCCAGTCTGTCTGTCTCTCTCACGTACCCCCAGTCTGTCTGTCTCTCTCTCTCTCGTACCCCCAGTCTGTCTCTCCCTCTCTCTCGTACCCCCAGTCTGTCTCTCCCTCTCTCTCGTACCCCCAGTCTGTCTCTCCCTCTCCTACCCCCAGTCTGTCTGTCTGTCTCTCTCTCTCGTACCCCCAGTCTGTCTGTCTCTCTCTCTCGTACCCCCAATCTGTCTGTCTCTCTCTCTCGTACCCCCAGTCTGTCTGTCTGTCTCTCTCTCTCTCTCTCTCTCGTACCCCCAGTCTGTCTGTCTGTCTCTCTCTCTCTCTCTCGTACCCCCAGTCTGTCTGTCTCTCTCTCTCTCTCTCTCTCGTACCCCCAGTCTGTCTGTCTCTCTCTCTCTCTCTCTCTCGTACCCCCAGTCTGTCTGTCTCTCTCTCTCTCGTACCCCCAGTCTGTCTGTCTCTCTCTCTCTCGTACCCCCAGTCTGTCTGTCTCTCTCTCTCTCGTACCCCCAGTCTGTCTGTCTGTCTCTAGTACCCCCAGTCTGTCTGTCTGTCTCTCGTACCCCCAGTCTGTCTGTCTGTCTCTCTCTCTCTCTCTCGTACCCCCAGTCTGTCTGTCTGTCTGTCTGTCTCTCTCTCTCTCTCGTACCGCCAGTCTGTCTGTCTCTCTCTCTCTCTCTCTCTCTCGTACCCCCAGTCTGTCTGTCTGTCTCTCTCTCTCTCGTACCCCCAGTCTGTCTGTCTGTCTCTCTCTCTCTCGTACCCCCAGTCTGTCTGTCTCTCTCTCTCTCTCTCTCGTACCCCCAGTCTGTCTGTCTCTCTCTCTCTCGTACCCCCAGTCTGTCTGTCTCTCTCTCTCTCGTACCCCCAGTCTGTCTGTCTGTCTCTCGTACCCCCAGTCTGTCTGTCTGTCTCTCTCTCTCTCTCTCGTACCCCCAGTCTGTCTGTCTGTCTGTCTGTCTCTCTCTCTCTCGTACCGCCAGTCTGTCTGTCTCTCTCTCTCTCTCTCTCGCTCGTACCCCCAGTCTGTCTGTCTCTCTCTCTCTCTCTCTCTCGCTCGTACCCCCAGTCTGTCTGTCTGTCTCTCTCTCTCTCGTACCCCCAGTCTGTCTGTCTCTCTCTCTCGTACCCCCAGTCTGTCTGTCTCTCTCTCTCGTACCCCCAGTCTGTCTGTCTCTCTCTCTCGTACCCCCAGTCTGTCTGTCTCTCTCTCTCGTACCCCCAGTCTGTCTGTCTCTCTCTCTCGTACCCCCAGTCTGTCTGTCTCTCTCTCTCGTACCCCCAGTCTGTCTGTCTGTCTCTCGTACCCCCAGTCTGTCTGTCTGTCTCTCTCCGTACCCCCATCTGTCTGTCTCTCTCTCTCGTACCCCCAGTCTGTCTGTCTCTCTCTCTCGTACCCCCAGTCTGTCTGTCTCTCTCTCTCGTACCCCCAGTCTGTCTGTCTCTCTCTCTCGTACCCCAGTCTGTCTGTCTCTCTCTCTCGTACCCCCAGTCTGTCTGTCTCTCTCTCTCGTACCCCCAGTCTGTCTGTCTCTCTCTCTCGTACCCCCCAGTCTGTCTGTCTCTCTCTCTCGCACCGCCAGTCTGTCTGTCCTCTTCTCTCTCCTCGTACCCCCAGGTCTGTCTGTCTCTCTCTCTCGTACCCCCAGTCCTGTCTGTCTCTCTCCTCGTACCCCCAGTCTGTCTGGTCTCTCTCTCTCGTATCCCAGTCTGTCGGTCTCTCTCTCTCGTACCCCCATCTGTCTGTCTCTCTCTCGTCGTCCCCCAGTCTGCTGTCTCTCTCTCTCGTACCCCCCAGTTCTGTCTGTCTCTCTCTCTCTCGTACCCCCAGTCTGTCTGTCTCTCTCTCTACGTACCCCCAGTCTGTCTGTCTCTCTCTCAGCTCGACCCCCCAGTCTGTCTGTCTCACTCTCTCGTACCCCCAGTCTGTCTGTCTCTCTCTCTCGTACCCCCAGTCTGTCTGTCTCTCTCTCTCTCGTACCCCCAGTCTGTCTCTCCCTCTCTCTCGTACCCCCAGTCTGTCTCTCCCTCTCTCTCGTACCCCCAGTCTGTCTGTTCTCTCTCTCTCGTACCCCCAGTCTGTCTGTCTCTCTCTCTCGTACCCCCAGTCTGTCTGTCTCCTCTCTCTCGTACCCCCAGTCTGGTCTGTCTCTCTCTCTCGTACCCCCAGTCTGTCTGTCTCTCTCTCCCGTACCCCAGTCTGTCTGTCTCTCTCTCTCGACCCCCAGTCTGTCTGTCTCTCTC
>NW_024470793.1:165000-310179 GCF_017639515.1 Carcharodon carcharias | reverse complement strand
ATGTTTCCAAGAACTCGGATTGGCAACGTGTGCCAAATGGCCTAGTCTTGCACTGTGTGAAAACCAAAGACATACACGTCCTGGAAACGTTCCAGGCCCTGAAACAAAAATCCACCCGGATATAACCTGGACCCTAGAACGAATACAGGCCTTGCAGCGACCGCTGCCCCTTCAAGTCCTACAGGCCTTGAAACATTGGGCAGGAGGGGAAGAGCTCGATAGCCTCCACAGCAGAATGTATCTCCCTTCCTGAACATAGTTACATTAGTCACATCCCTGGAGTCAGAGCTAAGTTCCTGTTCCTGTCAAATAGGTAGGATGAGCACATGGGCCCTTGATGTCAGTATTTGGACACAGCTTTGAAGGCCTCATCTGGAAGACCATGGCAGCCAAAACTTCCGCTGATTCTCTTCCATTTGATTGCTTGTTGCAGCTCTCCGATTGATGGTCGATCATCAGATGCTGAAACTAATGCAGATCCTGACAATTAATTTAGCCCTGAAACTAATACAGAGCCTGAAACTAATACAGACCTGAAATTAATATGGAGTGCGAAATTAATACTATCTCAGAAACGAATACAGGTCTTGAAATGATTACGGACCCTTAAACTAATACAGATCTGAAACGAATACAGACCCACAGACTAATATAGATCCTGAAACTAATACAGACCCTTAAACCAATTCATATCCTGAAACTGATACATACCCTGAAACTAATACAAGCCCTGAAACTAATCGAGGGCCCTGAATCTAATACAGATCCTGAAGCTAATACACACCTGATGCTATCACAGGCATCGAAGCTAATTCATATACAGAACAAATACAGACCCTTTAGCAAATAAAATTCTTAGAACTAACACAGGCCCTGAAACTAATTAAGGTCCTGATTCAAATACAGATCATGAAACTAGTAGAAACTCTTGATCTAGTGCAGATCGTGAAACTAATACAACTGCTGAAACTAATATAGCCTTTAAAATTGAAGTAGAACCAGTAACATATAAATCCTGAAACTAATGCAAATCTGAAACGGATCAGATCCTGGAGATAATACAGATCTTGGAATTAATACAGATCCTGAAGCTAATAAGGACCTTATAATAATGCAGAATCCGAAACTAATACAGATCCTTTTCATGATACAGGCCCTGACACTCATTCAGACGCATATGCAATTGCAGGTTCAGAAACTAATGCATATCTTGAAACTAATGCAGACGCTGAAAAATAATAAAATCCCTGAAACTTAACCGAAACTAAAAGCAGACAACCTGAATTAAATGCTGATCCTAAAAAGTATTACCGACCCTGAAACTAATACTGAATCTGAAACTAATACATCCCCTGAAACCAATACAAATCCTGAAACGAATGCAGGCCCTGAAATTAATATAGACCCTGAAACTAATACAGACTCTGAAACTATACTAACCCTGAATTTAATACAGACCCAGAATCTAAATCAGACCTGAAATTAATATAGACACTGAAATTAATACAAACTCTAAAACTCATACGAACCTGGATTTAATACAGAAATGGAATCTAAATCAGACCTGAAATTAATATAGACCCTGAAACTAATACAAACTAATAGAAAACTTGAAAATAATACAAACGCTGAAATTAATATTGACCCTGAAACTAATACAAACTCTGAATCTAAAACAGACCTGAAATTAATAAAGTCTCTGAAACTAACACGGACACTAAAGTAATACAGTTCGTGGCAGTAAAGCACACCCTGAAACTAATTCAGACCTGAAAGTAATACCAAAACGGCAACTAATACAGATCTTGACATTATACAGGCCCTTCGAGAATTCAAGTTCATGATGATAAATCACACTCTCAACCTAGTACAGACAATGAAACTAATACAGACTCTGAAATGAGTAAAGTCCCTGAAACTAATACAGATCCTTAAACGAATTCCGATCCTGAAACGAATGCAGACCCTGAAATGAATATAGATAATGAATCTAAAACCACTTGAAACTAATGCACACCTTGAAACTAATACATATCCTGAAACTAATGCAGATCTGAAACTACTACAGACACTGACATAATGCAGACGCTGAAATTAATACATATCTTAAAAACTAGTACAATCCTCAAACCCAAACAATCGGGAAACTAATACAGAATTGGAGAGAGAGTATTGGAAGGCACTTGCTGATGGAGACGGAGGAGGGGACAATATCGCAGCAAGTGTCAGGGAACCACAATCTAGGACAGACACAGGGAAGTAGAAAGTGAGACAGTGACACACAAAATGTAGGAGAGACCGGCAGTTAATGGGAAAGAGAGTGACAAGTAAGTGAAAATAGAGAGGGAGAGGGACAGATATAAATAGAGTGATGCTCTGAGAGATAGAGAAGCAAAAAGTGATTTACAGTGAGGGTGAAGGAATGGGAGTAAAAAATGGTTTGAGAGAGAGTGACAACAGGGTGTGAGAGTGAAGGAATATGATTAAAAGAGAGAAGGTATGTGAGAGATTGACAACATGGAGTGTGAGAGTGAAAGAATGTGAGAGGAACAGAGAAAGTGAGAGAGACAGTAACAGTAAGTAGGTTGGACTGAGAGTGATGCAATATGCAAGAAAAAGTGGTTTGAGGAGAGTGACAAACAGGGAGTTCGAGTGAAAAAAATGAGAGAAAGAAATACGGTGTGATAGACAGTGAGAACAAGGAGTGACTGTAACATTGAATGAGTGCGACAAAAGATGGTTTGGGAGAGTCACAAACAGGGAGTGAGTGTGGGGTCTGAATGTTCCTGTCCCATTAGTGCCCAAAGGTGGGGCTACTTTTGTGAGAGTATGCAGAAAAATAGATCAGCAGGTTACCCCTTCATCAATATAGAAATGGTTATTTGGTGATTGATCTAAAGAACAATGAGGGAGCCTCCATGTTGTGGCAGCTTCGTCGCCACCGATTACCACGGCTGTGCAACTTTCCCGGTGGGGCTGCCCGAGCGCCCAAAACTACCGGCACTCTTAATAATGAGGCTACATGGGGAGTTCCCACTATTGAGCACCTCACAGTGAGCTTGACAATGGACAATTAGGAGACGGCTTCCAGGAAAGATTGTTCTCTCATCTCACTATCCCAACATCAGTTCTCGGGACTCTGATTGGGTCCCGAATTCATGGTTCTGAAGCTCGTGGGAATATTCAGGTCACAGGGAAAGTGGAGAGAAAGAGAGAGATAGAGAGAGATTGAACTAAAAGGAATTCAGATGAAGTGCGAGCTGTGGATGGAAGTGAGCTCTGTCAGTGGGTCCTTTTCATTTCCCCCGTCACTGTGTGAATCCTGAGAACCGGATCCCGTAATTTCACATTGCATTCTAGTCGAATCCAATGTGTCTGTGTATGTGTGTGTGTGCATGCCTGTGTGTATTTCTATCTGTGTAGTATTTGTGTGTGTGTGTGTGTGTGTGCCTGTGTGTATGTGTGTGCGAGTGTGCTTATCTATGCGCATGTGTGCCTGTGCGCCTGTGTGTGAGTCTGTCTACACTGGTGTGTGTCTGTGTATGTGTGTGTTTGCGTCTTTGTGTCTGTGGATGTGTGCCTGTGTGTTTGTATCTGTGCATGTGTGTGTGTTCCTTTGTGTGTGTCTGCGTGAGTATGTGTCTGTGTGTGTGTGTGTGTCGAGGGGCTCACAGTTCCTTCCTCTGCTAATGTTCATCATTTCTGATCAGTGGTTTCTAACTCGCTGCTGTCTGATGTTGGTGAGTGTCTGTCGGTGTAAATGACAGAGGGATTTCAGAGACATTGTTATTGCTTTTAATGGCGAACATTTAGATTTGCTTTAATCACCTTAATCTTAATTGATTCTCCTCAGCATTATTAAAGTACTAAAGGGTACAATTAAAGAGCCCAATGGAAGGCGGTGTAGGAGAAATATTTTGCACGAAGTTTCAAACGCCATTTTTATTCATATTGTTGCTGTTCCCTTGGAGGATCAGGACAGCGCATGTGGAGTGGTTTGGCAATGAACATTTGCATTCTCACCTTTTCTCCCTGCGCCAATGGGTGAGCGTAATGGGCGGAGCAGGCGGGAACCTTCGCTCCAAACCTGTCCATTGTGTCCGACAAAGGAAGCGGGACAAGGCCCTTTCCATTGTGCTGTCATCAATGGCCAAGATCACTCCCCCGTTCATTGTACAATCCCAGGGCACTCCACTCTTTGTTATGACGTCATCATGGGACTAGGTCCTGCCCCCATTTCCATTGTGCAGACGGAGGAACCATCACTCCAATTAAGCTGTCATTAATGTGAGCAGGCCCTTCTTACAATGCTGCCATAGTTCCAGCCCTTCTATTATTCAGTCGTTATGAAGTACAGTCCCGCCCCCTGTCCATTGTGCTGTCACATGACCCACCTGCGATATTAAGCCGCTGTCATGGGGAACAGATCTCACCCCCTAGGAATTGTGCAGTCACAGCTGCCCCAACTCCCGTTATGCCCTGAAGCTAATATCGGTCCTGAAATTAATATAGACCCTGAAAATAATACCAACTCTGAAACTAAAACAAACCATGAGTTTAGTAGAGACCCTGAATCTAAATCAGACCTGAAATTAATACAGAACCTGAAACTAATACAAACTCTGAAACCCATACGAACCCTGAATTTAATACAGACCCTGAATCTAAATCAGACCTGAAATTAATACAGACCCTGGAACTAATACAAACTCTGAAACTAAGACAGAACATGAAAATAATACAAACGCTGAAATTAATATAAACCCTGAAACTAATACAACTTTGAAACTCATACAAAACCATGAATTTAATAGAGGACCCTGAATCTAGATCAGACCTGGAATCAATACAGATTCTGAAACTAATACCAGCTCTGAGCTAATAGAGATCCTGAAAATAATACAAACTCTGAAAATTAATATTTACCCTGAAACTAATACAAACTCTGAATCTAAAACAGACCTGAAATTAATAAAATCCATGAGACTAATACAGGCTCTTAAAGTAACACAGTTCGAGACAGAAAAGCTCACCCTGAAACTAATTCAGACCCTGAACCTAATACTCATCCTGAAACTAATACAGACACTGCAACTAATACAGGTCCCGACATTATACAGGCCCTTACACTATTAAAGTTCATGAAAGTAAATCAACCCTGTACCTAATACAGACACTGAAGCAAATGCAGAATTTGACATTAATGATGACACTGAAGCTAATACAGATCCCTAAACGAATACAGATCGTGAAGCGAATACAGACCCTAAAATGAATGCAGACAATAAATCTAAATCAAGACCTGAACCTAATGCACACCTTAAAATAAATACAGATCCTCAAAATAATACAGATCCTGAAACTAATAAAGACCCTGACAATAATGCTGGCCCTGAAACTAATCCATATCTTGAAACTAGTAAATATCTTGAAATTAAAACAAATAGTGAAACTAATACAGAGTCGGAGAGAGAGTATCGGAGGGAACTTGCTGATGGAGACAGAGAGGGTCAATATCGCAGCAAGTGTCAGGGAACCATAATCTTGGACAGACACAGGGACGTAGAAAGTGAGAGAGTGACAAACAAAATGTCGGTGGATGGCAGTTAATGGGAAGGAGAGTGACAAGCATGTGAAAATAGAGAGGGACAGATATAAATAGAGTGATAGTCTGAGACAGAGAAACAAACAGGGATTTACAGTGAGGGTGAAGGAATGGGAATAACAAATGTTTTGACAGAGTGTGACAATAGAGAGTGAGAGTGAGAGTGAAGGAATATGTTTGAAAAAGAGGTGTGTGAGAAATTGACAAACATGGAGTGAGAGTGAAAGAATGTGAGAGGAACAGAGATAGTGTGAGAGACAGTAAAAATCAGTGGGTCGGAGTCCGAGTGAAGCAATGTGCGAGAAAGATAAATGGTTTGAGGGAGAGTGACAAACAGGGAGTCAGAGTGAAAAATATGAGAGAGAAGGAGAAATGTTTTGATAGGGAGTGACAACAGGGAGTGCGGTTAAGATGTAAGGATTCCGAAAAAGATAGCTTGAGAGGGTCATAAACGGAGAGTGAGTGTCTGGGCTGAATGTTCCTGGTCCCATTAGTGCCCAAAGGAGGGAGCTAGCCTTGTGAGAGTGTGCAGACAAATAGAGCGGCGGGTTACCTCTTCATCAGTAAAGAAAATGGTTATTTGGTGATTGATGTAACGAACATTGAGGGAGTCTCCATGTTGTGGCACCTTCGTAGCCACTGACTACCAGCGCTGGCGCAACTTTCCCGGTGGGGCTGCCCGAGCGTCAAAACTACCGGCACTCTTAATAATGAGGCTACATGGGGAGTTCCCACTATTCAGCATCTCACAGTGAGCTTGGCAATGGACAATTAGAAGACGGACTTCAGGAAACATTGTTCCTTCATCTCACAATCCCAACATCAGTTATCAGGACAAAAGCAAAAACAGAATTACCTGGAAAAACTCAGCCGGTCTGGCAGCATCGGCGGAGAAGAAAAGAGTTGACTTTTCGAGTCCTCATGACCCTTCGACAGAACTCAATGCTGCCAGACCTGCTGAGTGATGCTGCCAGACCTGCTGAGTTTTTCCAGGTAATTCTGTTTTGTTTTTGTTTTGGATTTCCAGCATCCGCAGTTTTTTTGTTTTTATCAGTTATCAGGACTCTGATTGGGTCCTGAATTCATGGTTCCAAAGAACGCAGGAATAGTCAGGTCACAGGGAGAAGGGGCGCGCAGGAGAAATAGAGACAGATTGAGCTGAACGGAATTCAGCTGAAGTGTGAGCTGTGGATGGAAGTGAGCTCTGTCAGTCGGTCGTTTTTCTTGCCCAGTCACTGTGTGAATCCTGAAAACCCAGATCACGTTATTCCAATTTGCACTCCAGATCCATCCAATGTGTCGGTGTATGTGTGTGTGTGCCTGTGCATGTCTGTATTTGCATCTCTGTGTCTGTGTGCGTGTGTGCCTGCGTGAGGTCTGTGCGTCTGAGTGTGTGTGTGTCTGGGTGTCTGTGTGCGAGTGTGTGGCTGTGTGTATGCCTGTCTACATAATATTTGTGTGTGTGCGTGTCTGCGAATGTTTGTTTCTATGCGCGTGTGTGCCTGTGCACTTGTGTGTGTGCCTTTCTATATTTTTGTGTGTCATTGTATGTGTGTGTCTTTGCATATGTGTCTGTAGTCTGTGTGTGCCTGTGTGTTTGTGTCTGTTCCTTTGTCTGTGTCTGTGTGTGTGTGTCGAGGGGCTCACAATTACTGCCTCTGCTAATGTTCATCATTTCTGATCATGTTGTTTCTAACTCACTGCTATCAAATGTTGGTGAGTGTCTCTCGGCGTAAGGGACAAAGAGATTTCAGAGACATTGTTGTGCTTTTACTGGGGAACATTGAGATTTGCTTTAATAACATTTCTCTTTATTGATTCCCCTCAACATGATTAAAGTACTAAAGGAACAATTAAAGAGCCCAGTAGATGGCGGTGCTGCAGAAATATTTAGCCCGAAGTTTCAAATGCCATTTTTATTCATCTTGTTGCTGTTCCCTTTGATGTTCAGCAGAGCGTATGTGGAGGGGCTTGGGCGGTGAAACTTTTCACTCTCTTTCCCTTCGCCCTGCGCCAATAGGTGAGCATAATGGGCGGAGCTGGCGGGGACCTTCCCTCAAACACCGTCCATTGTGCCCGACAAAGGAAGCAGGACAAGGCCCTTTCCATTGTGCTGTCATCAATGGCCAAGATCACTCCCCCGTTCATTGTACAATCCCAGGGCACTCCGCTCTTTGTTATGACGTCATCATGGGACTAGGTCCTGCCCCCATTTCCATTGTGCAGCCGGAGGAACCTCCCTCCAGTTAAGCTGTCATCAATGCGAGCAGCCCCTTCTTACGATGCCGCCTCAGTTCCCGCCCTTTCCATTATGCAGTCTTTATGAGGAACAGTCCCGCCCCCAGTCCTTTGTGCCGTCACATTACCCACCTGCGATATTATGCTGTTGTCATGGGGAACAGAGCTCACCCCCTAGGCATTGTGCAGTCACAGGTGTCCCAACTCCCGTTATGCCTCCGTCATCGTAAACAGCACCAACACCTACCCCACCACCCCCCGCCCCCCATCTCCCCCCCACCCCCCCACCCCCCCACCGCCCAACTGCTCCCCGGGAGCTGTGTGGATTAGGTGCCTCACCTCAATACTGTCACCATGAGGCTCAGGCACCTTCCCCACACCCCATGCCGGTGGCGGTGCTAAACAACTCCTCCAGTCACTCTGTCGAACAGCACCGCACACCCCACCCACTGGGATTGTTAATTAAAATGAGAAAACGCTCGACTTTCCCTGATTCATTTCTTCTATCTTTTTTGAATGAATTCCACGATTGGTGCAAAGGGACATTTCAGCACGTGCAACAATTGCTCCCTGAATTTTGTCAGGGTCAGGACATAAATACAAGAATTTGTGGAGCAGCTCAGGAGCTGCATCCTGAAGCCCAGTTCCTGTACATAAGGATGCAGTAACATGGACTCGTAACCCAAATGATGCATCCGTATCCATACAGAATACACTGTAATCATTGCCCACAACAGGAGGAAATTTGCCGAGATAGCAAACAGTAAAATCATGGATTTCCTTCGACTCTCCATCTCGGGATCTCTGAGCCCCTCTCCACTGTTCTGAGCCCAGAGCCTCCTGCGGGCTCTGCTGCTCACTAAAATGTGTCTGACGGTGAAAACATTGAGCAGCAGAATCAGGACAAATGGGACACAGGGGGTAATAATGTAATGGATAAACTCGATTGTTACCCAAACCGTAGACAAGTAAACATCTAGCGTTACAGAACAAAACCAGGGCAGGTTGCTCATTTGATACAGTCCTGTAAACATGAAATACCAGTAAAGATTATTTAAAAAGCTCAGCACAGACACTGTTCCAAGAACCACAGTTGCTGTCTTTTCGGTACAATACCTACATTTCAGTGTTCGGCAAGTTATGGCTATAAATCGATCAAAAGTGAAAGTGACAGTGAACCAGACTGAGCAATCAGTGGCTGCATAAAGCAGCACGGCATGGATATTACAGATATGAAGGAACCATAGGAAACAAAACTGCTTCCGATGAATAATTGGAATATGCCTCAATACCATGTCGAGTATAATCACCATTAGATCCGCCAATGCCATGGCCAACAGGTAGTGAGTTACACATTTGGAGAGACCACACTTTCCCCGAGAAATGATCAGAATTGTCACCGATATAACTGCGAGCAAGGGAAATAAACAGGAAAGAATTCATTAGGTTAGCAGAAAAGTTTAGCTGATAACTTCTTGTCATTTTCGATTGTTGCACTGCAACCATTAATACATTTAATTGATTTTATCTGAAATAATAAATGGTGGAAGTTTAAAATGCTGTATGTCAGGAGAGATTTAATCTTCAAAGTACAACACTAATATTGTAGAACTAAATTTTATTACAGATGCAGGAGCACAGCGAATTTGGTTGCCTGTACCCAATATTTAAACACGTCAGGCGAGGTTAACAAAAGCTGTTAATAAACCAGCAAGTCCTTCAGCTTCTTGAATGGATGCAAACTCGAGAAAGCTACTCCAGAACTATTCAAAACACTAGTTTGGCTAAATGTACTGTATTGTGCCAAATAATGTGCAGCAGACTTTAGAGAAAAATGTGAGTAATTTGTAGAGGGTGGAGAGGAGATGGGAAAGAATGGCACCGCAGGTGAGAGATTCCAATAACGCGGATAGATTGGAGAAGGTTAGATATTATCATGAAGACTACAGTCAAAGAATGGGTGCAGCATGGAAGGTTGATATTCAGTACATCTTATCCATGCTGGTCCACTGACGGAGCAATTCGCTGGTGTCACTACCACAGCCATCTACCCTTGTCCTACACTTATCCCCTTTTTAGGTACTAATTCGATGCGCTTTTTCTACAGTTGGCTCTGGCTCCACCAGACTCTTAGCCATCGCATTCCAGATCCAGTTTTGTAATAAATGTTTTCCTCAGGGGAACATCGCTTCTTTTTCCAATTACTTTACATCCATTGTGCTCTGATTCTCGATCCTTCCAACAATGGAAGGGTTTCTCCATGCCTAATTTTTCCAGACCATTTATAATTTTAAATATCTCTTCAAGTCGCCCCTCAGTCTTGTGTTTTCCAGGAAGAACAGCCACAGCATTTCCAATTCATCTACACAACTGGCAATAATCAACTGAGAGCAAATTGCCATCTATCTTTTCTGTACCATCTTTAGTGCCTTAACATTCTATTTAAAATGACGTTTACAGAGCTGGGCACAATGCTCCATCTGAGGATGAAACTGCGTTTTATGGAGGATGATCTTCTCCATCTTCCTTTTGTACTCTATGCCCCTCCTCATAAAGCCCAGGATGCGGGAAGACATATGAACCACTGTCTCAACCCATCCTCCCAGCCTCATTGATTCAGGCGCATGTACATACAGATCACTCTGTTTCTGCACCAAGGACTAAAATTGTGAGCTGAGAAAGTTACATTAAGTTGTTTAACATGTCGACCAGTTGACAGAAATTGAATAAAGATGCAGTTATTTTTCCATTTGCTGAATGGGTGATAAACAGATGGCTCAGATATAATCTGACTGGCAGAAGGAGCAGAGGTCCCATTTGAATTACACTGGCCACTAATGCGGTGCTGCTCGATTTAATACTGCATTTCAAACGTGAATTTGTTAAACATTCGAAGGCAAAAAACTCTCTAAAGAGGTGAGGGGCAACAATATAAAAATGGAAATATTTGCTTTCGGGCTGGCGGCCCATGTAACTCTCTGAGCACGGGATCGGTGATTCAGCAGGATTTGATTCCTGTTATGTTACAGGCAGCAGCACGTGGTATCTGTTGAGCTTTACCATGGTTTGTAACCAGAGAGTGAAGTTTGAGCACGGTGGGTCTGTGGGGGTGGGTGTGGCGGGTGGGGGGTGGAGGGTGGGTGTAGTGGTTCGTGTGGGAGAGCAGGCGATTCAGGCTCTGATAACATTGTAATAGTCGAGCGGATGGGTTTCAATTTGAAAAAAAAAATCCCAGATTGTTTGTTTATGCAGCAGATGGGTCGATGCAGGATTGGTGATATTTGATATTAGGACGGTGGCCGTGGACAGTATTCCGGAAAGGTGTACATTGGGTAGGAACTGAGCTCAGGCCATCAGCAAACCCTCTGGTTGAACATGAGGCGTTGGGCTGGGTAGAGATATGGGGAAGGGGTGAGGTGTGTGGCTGGTGGAGGATGTGTGGATGGAGGACAGATTTTATGATGCAATCAGGTGACACTGGCTTCGATCCTCACAAGGCCCAACTGAAAAATAAGAAAGAGGAGCAGCCAATCATTGAAATGTGGCTTCCAGATATAATAGCTCGATAGGGAGATAACCAGGGATATCAACTGAACTGAAGATACAAATGTGAATTTCAAGCACAGCGTTGCAATTGAACATTCTTTATGTATTAAAACAGCGGAGAGAGAAGGACTTACAAGGCACAGCAACAATAGCAAGCATTGGATAATAAAATTATTGAATAACATGAAGAATCATTGGGACCCTATATTTGAATGCAATTCCATAATAAAATGTCAACCGATAGTGAACATAACACAGTAACCCCCTACCTCTTGTATGATACAAATCGACTCTTCTCAGGTCCTGATCCATTGTTCACACATTCCAACCTACTGTTCTCAGATTCTGATCATTTGTTGTAAAACTCCAATCTATCATTCTCAGATTCTGATCCATTGATGTAACATTCCACACGATTGTTCTAAGATTCTGATCCATTTTTGTAGTATTATAATCTTTCGTTCTCAGATTCTGATCCATTGTTGTAATATTCCAATTTATTTTTCTCAGATCCTGATGCATTGTGGAAAAATTCCAAGCTGCTGCTCTGGGACTCGGACAGCTCATTATAATAGTCCAAACTATTGTCCTCTGATTCTAATATATCTTCTCCCTCGCTTTGGAGCTGCTGCTCCCTGACAGTGCCGCATTGATTATCCATGTTATAGGATGAGATGGCTTATTGGAAGCATTTGCATTTTAATTGAACAGGTGTTAGCTCTATTGGCACAATTATGGTCCATGGAGACTGATACTATTATGCCACAAAATAAAAGTTTTGCTTAACCCCTTTCTATTGTACCCTAATGAAACATCTTTTTTGCAGCTTTTGTGGGGTTGTCTGAGGGTTTACGAGGGAAGGAAAGGTGGAAATCGTGGACACACTAACCACTATCCTTCAATTTTCCTTAGATATCAGACTATTCCTCAGCTGTTGTCAATGTTGCTCTCTGTTTATCGAAGGGCAGATGGATAAACAGTGTATCTGCCGATCAAACAAAGAATTATTAGTGAAACGTTGTGTTATATGAGAGACTCAATAGTTTTGGGCAAAATAGGTTTGTTGATTAGAAACCATGGGTTTATAGATAACAACCAGAAGAGACACATTAATGAAAAAAATGCATCTGAAAAACTCGATTGGCATCATTGATGAAGTGTCTGGTAGGGTTTATGATGGAAGTCTGTTTTTTTGTTAACTATACGGACTAAGAATGACCACGTGTCAATTACCGTATTTGTTGGGAAACAGTAACAGATGGTTCAGCAACACAAGCACAATTGCCTGAGTGTTCCACTTTATAATCAGAGATCCCACACGCTCAAATTTGTTCCTTCCTCCAGAGAATTATCTTAGAACATAAAAGCTTTTGATGCTATTGACTTCAGACATCACCCAGAATGCCAGTGCTGTGTTGCTTTCTTTATACCTTCTCAGTTCCAGCCATCCTCAGCCTTGAGACGTTCAATTAACATGTATTTAGGCAACTCATTCCCTTGTTCCCTTTTCTCCTCAATACTTCCATGTTAATCCACGATTGGCTATATTTTGTCACAAGACTCTGTGAGGACCACTGTAGATTGTTTTCTGTTTCAAACCAGAGAACGTTCCAGATTATTTTTCCTCATACAATCCATACTGAGAATAACCTCACTTGCATTCCACGTGATGAATCTTGGGTTTAGAATTTTCGCTGCTCAGTGCACAAGCCTAAGTAAGTGAGAACAACTGGTTATTTTCTCACAGTAAACTGTCGACGGCACCTGTCCCAGTTGCAGCTAAACAATCTCATAAAACAGGCAGATCAATAGAAACCAGATATTCTTACAAAACTGCACACATCTCCGAAGGGCATCTTCAGGTGTCTTCTCAAATAGACCTTTCATTTATGTATCCTTAAATGGAAAATATTTCACTGATATGAATCAATACATAGATCTTACAGACATCGAGTCTTCATCGATTATGTTTGAACTAATTTAGCTCTAATGCTTTAAAGAAATTCTCGACCGTCGGCCCTGAGTGAAATGATAGTAACCACCATTTCTACACAATAAAAGACAATGAGAAGTCATCCATTGTTTAGTACCTGCTACTTTATGACTCTTTCATTCCTAATCCGCCCCGTTAAACTTGGCCTGAGGGCAAAGAAAGCCTCTTTCATATAGAAGCTTGTTCTGGTCTGGAGAGCACTGACTGGAATTGTGGTGGAGGCAGGTTCAATCGAGGCACTCAAAAGTGTGTTAGATGAGTATTTGAATAGAAACATTGAGGAGGGTTATGTGGAAACGGCAGGAGGATGGCACTTAGCAATAATGCTCACTCGGACAGCCGGCGTGGTCACGATGGGCAGAATGGCCTCCTTCTGCACCATTGCAATTCCGTCATTCTGTGGTTCTGAATTTATATTCACATGTCCAAACTTGTGACAGTGAGAGCTATTTATTGTACACTCCTCAATGGTTTGCGTTAAATCCGGCGTGGGGGAGACGGGGTGGGGTTGGTAAATGCGGGGGATGGGATGAGGGCACTCGGATATTCATTTCTGAGGTAGTGCCACATTGTCAGAGGGTCAGCACATAGTGAACGTTGCACTGTCAGAGGGGCAGTACAGAGCGGGAACTGCACTGTCTGAGGGTCAGTACTGAGGAATTGTTGCACTATCGAACTATTAGCACTGAGTTAGCACTGAGCTGTCAGAGATTTAGCATAGAGGGAATGCCGCATTGTCGGAGGGTAAGTGTTGGGGGACCGGTGCATAGTCTAAGAATCAGTACTGACCGTGTGCTGTGCTGTCAGAGGGACAGTGATGAGTTAAAAACCCGGTATAACACCTTTCCTCCCTCTGTCTACCTGGCATATCACATTGGCGCAGCCCTGCTTCATGTGTACTTGGTATAACAGCCTTCCGCAATCGTGATCCTGGAATCTCAACCACACTCGCACGTTGTACCTATTATATTTTGCCACTTCCCCAGTGCACCTGGAACAGGTACCTCCCCCACTGTAGCTGCTATATTGCCTTCCTGCCCTGGTGTGCCTGGAATACCCCCAAGCTCATGTACCTATATTATCCCTCCCCCTGCCAGCGATAGACATCATCCCTCCTTGCTGTTGCTGATTTTGTTGATGGCCTGTTTGCTATCACAACCAGCGATTTTTTGGGACCACTGAGGACGCTCCCCTTCCCTCTGTTCTCCAGTCTGTATGGGTTTCTGTGCAGCGCTGGCAATTAACGGCTTATGGAACAGACATGGACCGTTTGCTCTGTTACCATAACGACTGCAGCCCCTCCCACTCTGCCCTCTGCCTGCTCTCAGCCCAGCAAACGTATCCTCTGCTCATGGAAAGCAAAAATAAAAATGGAAACGTAATGGACATTCTCAGTCAGTCAATGTTCAATTTCACGGGTGGATTAAAGAATTGGAGTAAAGGGATTTTCCAGCATATTCTTCAACTGCTCGCTGAGCTTAACCTGGATTACGGCATAAATCCCAGTGTTGGTGAAGCAACTCAGCAGCTGCAGCATAAAGCCCAATTCAATCACAATATAATCTAGATCAACTTGCACATTCCCCAAGAACGATATCACGCTTCACATATAAAGCAATATTGACATTGCTAACAACAGGATGAAATTGGCTGAGATAACACGCAGTAAAATCATGGATTTCCTCCGACTCTCCACCTCTGGATCCCTGGCAGTCTCCCCACTGCTGTGAGCCTGGAGTCTCCTGCGGGCTCTGCTGGTCACTAAAATGCGTGTGACAGTGAGATGATTAAGGAGCAGAATCAGGACAGATGGGAAACAGGGGGGACAAATTAAGTGGTTTAGAGGGATTGTTGCAAGAGTAGTAACCCAGAAACCCGGCATAATGCTCTGGGAACAGGTGTTCGAATCCTGTCCTGGCAGATGGTAGAAATTGAATTCAATATAAATCTGGAATAAAAAGCGCAATGATGACCATGAAACCATTGCCGACTTTTGCAAAATCCCACCTGGTTCACTAATGCCCTTTACAGAAGGAAGTTGCTGGGGAACATGTGCGTGCAGAACCACAACAATGTGATTGACCCTTAACTACGCTCTGAACAAGGGCAATTAGGGATGGGCACTAAATACCAGCCTAGCCAGCGACGCCCACGTTCCATGAATGAACGAAACAGGAATGTGATGGTGCAACTCGACGGCTGTCCAGTCGGAAGATTGTTTTGGAAAGACGGCCCTGCGGTCAGCATCACGGTGAAACAGTCTGGAAAGAGTATCCTGCAGTCAGCATCACAGTGAAACAGTCTGGAAAGAGTATCCTGCAGTCAGCATCGCGGTGAAACAGTCTGGAAAGAGTATCCTGCAGTCAGCATCGCGGTGAAACAGTCTGGAAAGAGTATCATGCAGTCAGCATCGCGGTGAAACAGTCTGCAAAGAGTACCCTGCAGTCAGCATCGCGGTGAAAGAGTCTGGAAAGAGTGACCTGCAGTCAGCATCGCGGTGAAACAGTCTGGAAAGAGTATCCTGCAGTCAGCATCACGGTGAAACAGTCTGGAAAGAGTGACCTGCAGTCAGCATCACAGTGAAGCAGTCTGGAAAGAGTATCCTGCAGTCAGCATCACGGTGAAACAGTCTGGAAAGAGTATCCTGCAGTCAGCATCACAGTGAAACAATCTGGAAAGAGTGACCTGCAGTCAGCATCACAGTGAAGCAGTCTGGAAATAATACCCTGCAGTCAGCATCGCGGTGAAACAGTCTGGAAAGAGTGACCTGCAGTCAGCATCGCGGTGAAGCAGTCTGGAAAGAGAATCCTGCAGTCAGCATCACGGTGAAACAGTCTGGAAAGATTATCCTGCAGTCAGCATCGCAGTGAAACAGTCTGCAATGAGTACCCTGCAGTCAGCATCGCGGTGAAACAGTCTGGAAAGATAATCCTGCAGTCAGCATCACGGTGAAACAGTCTGGAAAGAGTACCCTGCAGTCAGCATCGCGGTGAAACAGCCTGGAAAGAGTACCCTGCAGTCAGCATCACGGTGAAACAGTCTGGAAAGAGTGACCTGCAGTCAGCATCACGGTGAAACAGTCTGGAAAGAGTGACCTGCAGTCAGCATCACGGTGAAACTGTCTGGAAAGAGTGACCTGCAGTCAGCATCGCGGTGAAACTGTCTGGAAAGAGTGACCTGCAGTCAGGTCGTGGTGAAACAGTCTGGAAAGAATACCCTGCAGTCAGCACCACGGTGAAACAGTCTGGAAAGAGTGACCTGCAGTCAGCATCATGGTGAAACAGCCTGGAAAGAATGACCTGCAGTCAGCTTCGCAGTGAAACAGTCTGGGAAGAGTGACCTGCAGTCAGGGTCATGGTGAAACAGTCTGGAAAGAGTGACCTGCAGATATTTTTAAGAATAAGAGTATTGACATCAAAAAACAGCGCTAAAGAGGGATGGAGAGATCAGAACCAGCGCGAGTGTGGGGATGCTTCAAAAAGAGACGTCAGCACAAAGGTGAGAGCTGATTGGTGAGTCATGGGGAAGTGTATGCCCCTGGTTTAGCTAAGGAAAGGTAATAATAATATTTTCTTTTTTTTAAAATACATAAATAACATTACGTTTATTTTTTACTTTATTTAACTTATAGTAAATAACGGATGTTTTTTTTTCAAACTAGAGGCACGACAGGGCAGCTCAGTCCCATGTTATGTGCCGCCTTCAACATGTGGGAAGTCTGAGATGCTCCTTACTCTCTGAGCGACCACATGTGCAGGAAGTGCCGTCAACTGAAGCTACATGAGCTCCGAGTTTCAGAGCTGGAGTGGCAGCTGGAGGCGCTGAAGCGCATCAGTAAGGCTAAGAGTTTGGTGGGTGGAATGTTTTTAGGTATGGAGACCCCAAAACAGACAGAGCTGGATTGGTAACCATCAGTCTGAAGAGATGTGTCAGACAGGTAGTCAGGAAATCCCGAGGGTGCATCTCACTCGATAACCGTATTTCTGTGCTGGAAAACGGTGAGAGTGACTGTTCGACTGGGGAGTGCAGCCAGGCTCCTGGCACTGAGTGGCTCAGCTGCAGAACGGGGAAGGAAAAAGAGTGGAGGGACAATATTTTCAGGAGGGTAAATAAAAATGCGAAAAGACAGCCGTTTCTAAGGCCAGGATGGTATGTTGCCTCCCTGGGTCCAGGATCAAGGATGTCATTGTACGGCTGAAGAGCATTCTAAAGTGGGAGGGCAAACAGACGGAGATCATTGTATATATTTGTACCAAGGACATCAGTGCAAAGACGGATGAGATCCTACAAACAGAACTTAGGGATCCAGGAAGCAGATTAAAAAACAGGACCTCAAAGGTAGTGATCACTGGACTTCTTCCAGTGCCCCGCAGTGGTGAGTATAGAAGTAGGGGATTAGTCCAGATGAATGTGTGGTTCATTAGATGGTGTTTTCTATTTCTTGCATATTGGGCGGTATCTGGGGGATGTGGGACCTGCACGAGGCAGACAGGTAGCAGCTGAACTGCAATGGGACCAACATCCTTGCGGGGAGGTTTGGTGGTGTTGTTGGTGAGGGTTTAAAATAACTTGGTAGGGGGATGGGATCCTGAGAGGTGGCTCAGCAGGGGGAGTTGCATCGCCAAAATTAGTAGAGAGCAAGTGGGTCTTGAAGGCCGAGAACTTATAGGCAGGTTAAGGCACAAGCGAGTTTCGCAAGGTAGGATGGTATTTATTTTAATGCAAGAAGTCTGACAAGTAAGACAGATTTGAGGGCATATGTTAACAGATGGAAGTATGATGTCCTTGCTGCCGCAAAGACATGGCTGAGGGAGGGGTATGATTGGCAGCTCAAAATCCCAGGGTATAGGGTCTTCAGGAAGGAGGTAAAATAGGAGGGGGTTTTCCAATATTGGTCCAGGAATCAGCGACAGTAGTACGGAGGAATGACATCGTAAAAGGTTCCTCAAATGAATCCATATGGATAGAACCGAAAAAACTAAAAATGGATAAATCAATTACTGGGAGTGTACTGCAGGCCGCCAAAGAGAGAAATAGAAGGGATGTTATATCGGCAAACTTCAGAGCAGTGTCAACATAATAGCGTAGTAATAGTGGAAGATTTCAATATTCCCAATATTAACTTGGTTAGTCATAGCGTGGTAGGTTTAGAGGGAGTTCAATACTTACACTGAAACCGGGAGAGCTTTTTAAGCCAGTACTTCAAAGGTCCTACAAAAGACTTTAATTTTAAGGAATGAAGCTGGGCATGTGGCAGAGGTGTCAGTGGGGCAGTGTTTTGCAGATACTGATCATAAATCCGTCAGATTAACGTTGTTATGGAAAAGGACAAGGTTTTGCCAGAAATCAGAGTTCTAAATTGAAGGAAGGCCAATTTTAAGAAGATCAGACATGATTTTACCAGAGTGGGCTGGGAGCCGCTTATTTTAGCTAAATCTGATTCAGAGAAGTGTGACTCATTCAAGATGGAAATTGGGAGAGTGCAGGACCAGCATATTCCAATAACAATAAAGCGCAGGACCAATAAATCCAGGGAAACCTGGATCTCGAGGGATATAAAGGATTCGATAAAGAGAAAAAGGGAGGCTTCTGGCAGTTAAAGAGAGCTCAAAACAGCGGATGCCCTATAATAGAGTAGGGTGTATAGAGGGCAACTGAATAAGGAAATTAGGAGAGCAAAGAGGGAATATGAAAAATCATTGGCAGGTAAAATAAAGAAAAATACAAAGTTATTTTACAAGTTCATTAGGAGTAACAGGATAACTAGGGAAAGAATAGAGCCCCTTAGGGACCATGGTCAGGATCTAAATGAATGACTTGTATTGGTGTTCACTAGTGAGAGGGGCGATAGAAATCATGCAGAAGGGCTGTGAGATAATTAAATAAATTAGCACAGAATTTCTAAGCGGTCTGACAGGTTTAAAATAACATGAATCTGCAGGCCCAGATGAAATTGATCCCAAGCTGTTGAGTGAGGCAAGCGAGGAGAGAACAGGGACGCTGGCAATAATTTTCAACACCGTTCTGACCACAGGAGATTTCCCGGAGGAACCAATATGGCACCGTTATTCAAGAAGGGAGGAAGGGATTTATGAGGGACCTAGAGGCCATTCAGTCTAACAATAGTGGGTAAATTATTGGAAGTAATTCTGAGGGCAATAGTTTATCTAAACTTGGAGATGCAGGGAAATCAAGGACAATCAACTTGGTTTCGTTCAGGGGATGTAATGCCCGACCAATCTGATTGAATTTTTCGAAGTGTTAACCAGGTGTATACATTATGGAAATGCACTTGAAGTAGTCTACTTGGAGGTCAGCAAGGCTTTTGATATGGTCTGGAGACTGATAACGAAGGTAAGAGCCCATGGGATCCAAGGCAGTTTGGCGAATTGGGCCCAGAATTTGCTGAGTGGCAGGAAGCACATGGTGATTGTCTAGCGCGGGGGGTTGGGAGGGGGGAGGGGGGGGTGTGTGATTGGATGCCTGTATCCATTGGGGTTCAACATGTGTTGGTGCTGGGTCCGGTGCTGTTTGTGATATACATAAACGATTTAGATTTGAATGCAGTAGGGTTAATCAGTATGTTCACGGATGGCATGAAATTGGGTGGGGTGGTAAATGCTAAGAAGGATAGCCTTAGATTACAGGAGTATAGAGACAGGCTGATCAGATGGGCTGATCATTGGCAAATGTACCTTAATCCAGATAAGGGTGAGGTAATGCACTTGGGCAGGACAAACAGGACACGGGAACATGATGAATGTTAGGCTCCTGGTAAGTGCCGCAGATCAGAGTGATCATGGTGTGCATTTCCAGCCGTCCCTTAATGTAGTGGGGCAGGTAGATAAGATGATTCAGAAACCATATGGGATATGTGCCTTTATTAGACGAGGCATAGAATATAAGAGGAGGGAGGCTATGCTGAACTGTATGAAACGCTGGTTCGGCCACATCCGATGTATTACGTGCAGTCTGAAATCCGCATTATATGGTAGGATATGTTTACATCATACAGCAGAGGAGATTTACCAGGATGTTGCCTGGCCTGGATATTTTTAGTTATGATGAGAGATTGAATAAACTGGGATTAGTTTCGCTGGGGTTGAGGAGATTGAGACATTACTGACGTATATAAAAATATGAGAGGCACTGTTAGGGTAGACAAGATAGAACTGTTCAGGTTGGCGGAGGGACCAATAACCAGAGGTTATAGATTTAATGTATGGGACAGGAGGTTAAGAGGGAATGTGAGGAAGAATTATTTCACCCAGAGGGTGGTGGGCATCTGGAACTCACTGCCGGAAAGAGTGTTCGGGTCAGAAGACTTCACATCATTTAAGAAGTATTTGGATGTGCACTTGTGATGTCCTGACATACAAGGCTATGGACCTATTGCTGCAAATTGGGATTAGAATAGTTAGGTCCTTATTTGACCGGCGCAGACTCGATGTACCAACATTTCTGTGCTGCAGACCACTTTGATTCTATTACTCTATGTCTGAAATTCTAATATTACAAAACAAAATCATGGGTTGTTCATCAGCAAATAAGAATCTGGTAACATAATATACCAGAAAATATTTTTAAACGGCTCAGCATAGTCATTCTTCTCAGAGCCATTTTCACGGTGCAATATTTACTTCTCAGCTTCTGGAAACACATGGCCACAAACCGATCAAACGTGAAAGTTACTGAACCACACAAAATGGCCAGTGGCTGCATAAAGCAGGACAGCATGGGTATGACACAGACACATGGCCCACAGGAAATGAAACCATTCCCAATAAACAGTCAGAATGCTTGTAAATATGAAGTATCAGTTTGCCTGAAGGCGCTGAAATTTTCCACCATGTTGCTGCGTCCAGTGCCGTATTGAAACTATTGTACATGCAATAATAGACGGAAATGTCTCTGATATGGTGGAAGACAATAAACATTAAATGGCAATAAGTATGTTACTGAAATTGTTGAACTCGCATGTTTATCATAATCCTGCACCACCCCCACCCCCCCCACCCCCCCTAGATTCTTGAACTGGTATGAAAACTTTGCAATCTCCAAAACAGTTGTAATTTTGATGAAGAAGAAATAATTCGGTTGAACAAGGTTTATAGAATTAATAGCCATATACAGTGAGACTTACCAGGGATGGCAATAATAGCGAGGATGGGATAGTAACCCGCCTGAATCACCTGGAGTGCCAGATAGATCCGGCTTTCCACTGACATCCAATCATAATATGTAGAAAGTTCATAATGCACATCCAATGAACTCCTACTCATTGTTGTAACATTCCAGTCTATTGTTCTCAGAATCTGAACCATTGTTGGAACATTCCAATATATTCTTCTCAGACTCTGATATCCTCTCTCCCTGTCTTATAACCGCCGGTCCTTGTTCCTCACGGAGCTGATGCCCCCGCTGACAATAATGAGTAACACAATGTAGCGACTCCCTTATTAACAACAGTGGGAAGCCCCCCAGTGAGTTATTTAGGATCCATGGAGACTGAGATTAATTACAGCCACTGAGCAAACAGGCTCATTTAACCCGTTCAGTCCAATTGTACTTGCACCACATGAAATTGGAACAGTAAGCTCGTCCATCTGGGATGTAAGAGGGTTTCTGTGGGATGGAATAGTGCAAAGAGAATAGTGTGAAGCAGAAAATCGGGCAAATGTTGGAGTTGTTTAGTAAAAATATCTGGTGGACATAAGCAAGTCGTGGAAGATGACAGCGCAAGCCTTTTAGAGTATTAAAATAGTAATATATTTTTATTGATAAACAGAATCAGAGTTTTCAAAACTAAGAAAACCGGACAACATATGTGTCAATCTTGGTGAGGCCTCAGCTGAAGTACTTGTGCCTAATTATGTCGAGGGTTTTTCAGCAATGATCTGAGGGCCTTGGAGAGGGTGCAGAGGAATTTTACTGGAATTGGAACAGGGATGAGGGGCTTGAATTCCATGGAGAGACTGGAGAAGCTGGGATTGTTTTCCTTCGAGCAGACCAGGCAAAGGGGAGGTTTAATACAGACATTTAAAATCACGAATGTTTTTGATACAGTAAATAATGAGAAACTGGTGATACTGGAAAATCAGACAGTAACCAGCACAGGGAGTTTTAAAATTATTGATGAAGAAGCATAGAGCGGTTGAAGAGTTCTTAGTGCAAAGAAATCTGGAATGTTCTTCCTGAAAGGCTGGCAAATGCAAATAAACATTTATCTGTGAAAATAGAATTGGATGAGCACAGGCAGTGGAGGTTTGCTCAGCTAATAGAGGAGAGGAGAGAAGGGTTGATTAAACAGGTCTGGCAAAGAGACAAAACGGACACGATGGGTCACATGGCGTCTTCCTCAAATGTATGATTCTATGGCTTTGTTCCATCAGAGACCATAGGGTGAGAATATCATGTTTACGTATGATGTTTAACAGAATCATCGAGACAGAGGCTGATCAGAATTGCATGCTGATTGATGCAAGAGCAGAAACAGACACATTCACTCCCTCTCAGGAAATCGTCTCAGGAGCTCCTCTCAGAAACTCCTCTCTGGAAATCCTGTCAGGAACTTCCTCGTGACATGCCGTTCATTGAATACTTCCTTGTCAAATTACACCTTCCAAACTGTATCACCTCACATTGTTCAGGATTAAATTCCATCTGCCAATTCTCTGCCCATTAGACCATCCCGTCTATATCTTCCTGTAACCCGAGACACACAACCTCACTGTTGAAAACCCGGCCAATCTTTGTGACATCTGCAAACTTACTATTCCTAGTCATCTTCACAGCCATCTATCATCACAGAAATTCCTTTCAGGAAGTACGTTCAGGAACTACTCTTAGGAACTCGCCCCTGGAACCACTCTCCAGAACTCCACTCAGGAATTCCTCTCAGGAACGTCCTCTGGAACCAATCTCAGTAACTCCTCTCAGGATATCTTCTCAGGAACACCTCTCAGTAACTCTTTTCAAGATCCTCTCTCAGGATCTCCTCTCAGGTGCTCCTCTCAGGAATTCCAATCAGGACCTCCACTCAGGAACCATTCTCAGGAACCCCTCTCAGGACCTCCTCTCAGGAACCCCTCTCAGGAATCATTCCCAGGATCTTCTCTAAGGATTCCCTGTCAGGAACTCATCTCACTAAATTCTCTGGGGAAATTGTCTGTTAAACACATCTCATGAAGCGCTCTCAGGACCTCCTCTCAGTAATCCTCTCAGGAATTCCATTCAGTAACACAATTCATGAACCCTCCTCAGGAACGCCTCTCAGAAACTCCTCTCAGGAACACCTCTCAGGAACGCCTCTCAGGAACCCCGCTCAGGAACCCCTCTCTGGAATTCATCTCAGGAACCCCTCTCAGGGATTGATCTCAGGGCCTCTTCTCAGTAATCCCTTTCACTGATATCTCTAAGGCACACCTCTCAGGAATTACTCACAGGAACTCATCTCAGGAACTCCTCTCAGTTTCATCTCTCAGGATCTCCTCTCAGGAACACTTTGAGGAACTACTCTCAGAAACTCCTCTCAGCAACTGCTCTCAAGAACTCCTCTCAGGAACTACTCAGAGGAACTGACTCTCAGTAACTCTTCTCAGGAACCCCTCTCAGGAGCACCTCTCTGTAACTCCCCTCAGTAACTCCTCTCAGGAACCCCTCTCAGAAGCACCTCTCAGGAACTACTCTCATGAAGCCCTCTAAAGAACCTCTCTCAGGAACACCTTTCAGCAACCCCTCTCAGGAGACCCTATCAGGATCTCCTCTCAGGAACCCTGGTCAGGAACACCTTTCAGGAACACCTCTCAGGAACTCCTCTCAGGAACTCCTCTCAGGAACTCCTCTCAGGAACTCCTCTCAGGAACTCCTCTCAGGAACACCTTTCAGGAACCCCTGTCAGGAACTCCTCTCAGGAACACCTCTCAGGAACCCCTGTCAGGAACACCTCTCAGGAACCCCTGCCAGGAACTCCTCTCAGGAACTCCTCTCAGGAACACCTCTCAGGAACCCCTGCCAGGAACTCCTCTCAGGAACACCTTTCAGGAACACCTGTCAGGAACTCCTCTCAGGAACACCTGGCAGGAAATCATCTCAGGTTCCCTCTCAGGATCTCCTCTCAGGAACTCCTCTCAGAAAACCCTAATGGGAACTCTCCTCAGGAATTTGCCTTACGTACTCCTCTCAACACCTCTATGGAACTCCCCTCAGGTACTCCTCACAGGAACTCCTCCCAATAACTGCTCTGAGGAACTGCACTCAGTAAGTCCTCTCAGGGACACCTCTCAGTAACCCCTCTCAGTTATCCTTTTCAGGAACCCCTCTTCGGAACTCCTCTCAGGATATCTGCTCGGTAGCTGCTCTCAGGAACCCCAATCAGGAACCCTTCTCAAGATGACCTCTCAGGAACCCTTCACATAACTCCTCTCAGTAATTACTCTCGGGAACACCTCTCAGGATCTCCTCTCAGAAACGTCTCCCAGGAATTCCTCTCAAATACATCTCCCTTGAACTCCTATCAGGAACCCCTCTCAGTAACGCCTCTTAGGAACTCCTCTCAGGAACCCCACTCATGGACACTTCTCAGTAACTCCTCTCAAGAACCTGTCTCAGGAACCCTCTCAGGAACTCCTCTCTGGAACTTCTCTCTGAACCCCTCACAGGAATTCCTCTCAGGAACTTCTCTCTTGAACTCCTCTCAGGGACCGCTCTCAATAACCCCTCTCACTTACTACCATCTGTCTCTCCTCTCATAACGCCTGTCTGGACCTCCTCTCAGAAACACCTCTCAGTAAGCCCACTAAGGAACAAATCCCTGTCAGTATCCCCTCTATTTTACCCCCCCCCCCCCCACACGCCACCCACCCCCCCCACACGCCCCTCCCGCCACCCCCCCGATTCAGGAACTCCTTGCAGTAACTGCTCACTTGCAACCTAATCATGAACCCCTCCCAGAAACGCCCCTCATTAGATCCTCTCAGAATCACCTCTCAGGAACACCACTCAGGAACACCACTCAGGAACACCACTCAGGAACACCACTCAGGAGCACCACTCAGGAACACCTGAAATGAAATCCTGTCAGGATCTACTCTCAGGGACTCCCCTCATGATACCCTCTCAGTAACTACTCTCAGGAACCCCGCTCAGGAGCTCTTTTTAGGAACTCCTGTCATGAACCCCTCTCAATAACTCCTCTGTTTAACCCGTCTCATGAGGCGCTGTCAGGATTTCCTCCAAGGAATCCTCGAGGAATTCCATTCAGTAACCATACTTCAGAAGCCCTCTCAGGAAATGCAGTCAGGAACAAAGAGCAAACAAAGAGAAATACAGCACTGCCACACGCCCTTCGGCCCTACAAGGCTGTGCTGATCATATTGCCTGTCAAATTAAAATATTTTGCACATCCGGGGTCTGTATCCCTCTATTCCCATCCTATTCATTATTTCTCAAGCTGCCTCTTTAACACCAGTATCGTACCTGCTTCCACCACTTCCTCTGGCAAATAATTCCAGAGACTCACTAACCTCTGTGTAAAGTACGTGCCCCGCACATCTCCTCTATATTTTTCTGCTCTCACCTTAAATCTATGTCCCCTAGTAATTGACTTTTCCACCCTGGGAAAAAGCTTTTGTCTACCTGCTCAGTCCATGCCTCTCATAATTTTGTAAACTTCTATCAAGTCGCCCCTCAACCTCCGGCGCTGGAGTGAGAACAATCCAAGTTTATCCAGTCTTTCTTCATAGCTAATATCCCCTAGAGGAGGCAGCATCCTGGAAAACCTCCTCAGCACCCCTCCAATGCCTCCATATATTTCTGGTAATGTGGCGAACAGATTTGCATGCAATATTCCAAGTGTGGCCTAATCAATGTTCTCTGCAGCTGCAGCATGACATCCCAGCTTTTGTACTCAATACCTCTGCCGATGAAGGCAAGCATGACATACACCTTCCTGACCACCTTAGCCACCCGCGTTGCCACTTTCAATGACCTGTTCACCTGTACAGTTAGATCCCTCTGCCCGTCGAAGCAATTAATTTTTCTGCCATTTAATGTATAATTCCCACATGTATTAGACCTTCCAAAATGCATTACCAAGCATTTTTGAGGATTAAAATTTCCAATTTTTGCACCCAAGCTTCCAACTGATGTAGGTCCCTTGTATCCTTTGATAATCCTCTTCAAAATCTGTAAATCTTCCAACCTTAGTGTCGTCTTCAATATTACTAATTAGCCCAGTTACATTTTCCTAAAATTAGTTACGTATACTACAAACAGCAAAGGTCCCAGCACTGATCCAAGCAGAACTCCACTAGTAATCAGCTCTCCATTCAGAAAAGCACAATTCTGCCTGTACCCTCTCTCTTCAGTGACTAACCAATTCTGTATGCATCTTGCGAGCTCACCTCTGAACCCGTGTGACATTATCTTCTGTACCAGTCTGCCATCAGTGAATTTGTCAAAGGCCTTACTTAAATCCAATTGGATAACATCCATTGGCCATCCATTGTCAATCATCTTTGTGACTTCCTCGAAAAACTCGATCAAGTTAGTGAGACAAGACTTCTGCTTCACAAAATCATGTTGCCTCTCACTAATATGCCCATTCAATTCCAAATGGTAGGAAATCCTATCACGAAGAGTCTTCTCCAGTAACTTCCCTACCACTGACTTAAGGCTCACCGGCCTGTAATTTTCTGGGATATCCCTGCTACCTTTCTTAAACAATGGAACAATACTGGCCATTCTCCAGTCCTCTGGGAGCTTATCCGTAGTCATTGAGGATACTAAGATTTCTGGAAAGCCCCAGCAATCTCCTCTCATGCCACTGTCAGTACTCTGGAGTAGATAACATCTGGCCCTGGGGACTGATCCAACTTAATATTCTTCAATATGCCTAACATTTCTTCTTTATTGATCGCAACATGATCCAGGCTATCTGTGCACTCTTCCCTCGACAAATACAACACTAAGTCCATCCCGTTGGTGAATACGGATGTGAAGTACTCAGTTAGTATCTCTCTCATTTCTTCTGGCTCCACACACGGATTTCCAACTCTGTCCCTGAGCTGCGCAACCCTTTCTCATGCTACCCTCTTGCCTTTTACGTAAGTATAAAAGGCCTTGGCATTTTCCTTTATCCTGTTTGCCAATGTCTTTTCATGACACATTTTTCTCCTCCTGACTTCTTGCTTAAATTTCTTCGTACTTTCTTTTTATTCACCACGGGCTTCATCTGTTCCCAGCCTTCTAGCCCTTATGAATGTTTCCCTTTCCTTTTTGACTAATCTCCCAATATCCTTCATCATCCAAGGTTCCTGAAACTTGCCATACTTATCGTTCATCATGCCGGTTCTGAATTCTTATCAACTGATGTTTGAAAGCCCCCCACATGTCAGTTTTTGATTTTTCCTCAAACATCTTCCTCCAGTCTAGGTTCATCAGTTCCTGCCTAATATTGTTCTAATTAGCCTTTCCCCAATGAAGCAATTTTACTCCAGCTATCTCTATCCACCAGTACATTGAAACTTACAGAATAATGGTCACTTTTCTGGAAATGCTCCCCTACTGAATCTTCGTTCACCTGGCCGCGTTTATTTCCTAATAGCATGTCCAGTATTGCCCCTTCCCTATTTCGACTATCTGCATGATGTCTCAGGAAGCCCTCCTGGTTGCACATTACAAATTCTGTACCATCCAAAACCCCAGCGCTAAATGATTCCCTGTTAATAAATGGAAAGTTTAAATCACTCAAAACAACAACCCTATCACTTTTACATGTTTCCAAAATCTGCCTACATAACTGTGCCTCAATTTCCCGTCAGCAATTGAGAGGCGTATAGTAAACCCCCAACATTGTGCCTCTTCCTTTTCCGGAGCTCTACCCATGTTGCCTCGCTGCATCATTCCTCTGAGATGTCTTCCTGTCTCACAGCCGTGATATTCTCCTTAACCATCTGTGCAACTACCCCACCTCTTCTATATCCCCCTCTATTCTGCCTGAAACTTCTAAATCCTGGAACGCTTATCTGCCAATCCTGTCCACCCTTGATCCAGGTTTCTGTAAAGCAATAACATCATAGCCCCAAGTACTAATCCAGGTCATAAGCTCATCTGCCTTGCCTGTTATGCTTCTCACCTTGAAACAAAAGAATTTCAGACCACTCGTCCCACTGTGTTTAGTACTTTCTCCCCGTCTGCTCTTCTTCTTAGTCCTACTCGCCATATTCACTAGTTCCCACTCATTTATTTCACCTGCTGAGCTATTGCTCTGGTTCCCAGCAGTTGCTGCCAAACACAGTGACCTCACAAGCATTTAGAGGCTGACCTTTTCCTGTTCCTGATAAATGGTGTGCAGCATTCAAACCTGCTCCGCACTGTGCCTGCCTGCATACACAAACTCATTATTGACAATTGCCCCATAGGGTGGGTGGGGGGAGCAGAAAAATTTCCCTGCACCCTGGATTTAATTCTCGGAACCGGCCATTGAAGAACGGTAGAGTAGGAACAGGAGAAGGCTAAACTCACCAGGTAGTTTTGAAAAGGGGTGTATTTTTTTTTTGTCAATTTTGTCTTGAATTAATTTAGTAGTGAAAAGGCTAATTTCTGGAACTAGAATTAACCCTTCAAGCTGAGTTTGTTAGACAGAGACAGAACCAACAGGCAGAGTCTCAGACACTGAATTAGTGAATATTACTGACGCTTTTTGAGTAGAAACAAAATAAAACATCGATGCACTTATGAAAGTCTCATCAATCAACTTGCACCAGGATTTATAATTTATCAAGTAGCTAATAAGAGGAGATAAAGGGAAAAGTATAATTCTCAGCGAAACAATGCAGGACTCACACGTCAAGTGTTAACACATCGACATTAATGTCTGCGAGGAACTCTGTACCAACCAGACAACATGGCGACAGCATGCCCATGATTTTGTATCACTCTTTGAGTCTCCAATTGTTAATGATGACGTGGAGCGGACGCAGGGAAAGGATGGAAATAAAGCAAACCCTGCTACCCGGATTCCACTTCCGGGTGGGACGTCCTGCCACATGTTTCCGAAGCTCTGCGGCTTGAGAATTGGCCTGTTCATCCACATGAAGACACACAGCAGGAATTGAGGATCCCGAGGAGACATTATTCTCGAATCGAGGGACAGCCGAAGATGAGCACAATTTACTATCCAGCTTGGGGTTGTGACCAAGCATGGACACAGAACACTCCGCCCACTCATTAGGTCATTGACATAGATTGTAAATTCGGTGAGAACAGAGATTGATGAAGGATGTAAGGGGCCAGGCGGTGGACAATTGGGGTTTTCCGAGTGAGAGGGAAAACAGTTACATTGCAGGGCTGCTAATCTGAGAGTGTGATTTCAAATTGCTCCCTTGGGATTTGTGAATATGAACAAAAAGCATCTGTCAGTGATATTCACTGACAGATTGGTAATGCTGCAAGAATTTGTACATTGAATATTCTCTCCCTAAGTCTGTTAAAATTCCAACTCAGCAATGCTCCTTCAACTACACCATCCAAACCTGCGTCCTCCATCACCTAGCATTTGATTTGGGAACAGTGCCCCCTGCAGGTTACCCTCCAAGCCACGCACAACCCTGACTGAGAATTATTTTGTTGGTTACTTCATTGTCGCTGTTCAACATCCTGGAACACCATCCCTAAAGCACTGTGGGTGGACCCACACCAGATGGAGTGTGGCCGTACAAGAAAGGTGCTCAACATCTAATTCTGAACGGGCATTTAGGGTTGGTTAATAAATGCCGGCCCAGGGAGTGATGTCCACATCCACAGCATGGTGGAAAATATTGTCGTAGGCCTTCACACAATGTGGACCATAAGATGTTCAGGTCTGACGCCAATTTCAAGCTCCCCCTACACCATTCATTATGGGCAACTGAAGGCCGGTGATGGTACGGACGTTGGTGGGTGGGGGGTGGGGATGGTGGTCTGGGCGTCGGGAAACAGTTCCAAGTATCAGATTATATGTTTCCTTGTATGGTTTTCACAGGTGCTTTCAGTAATTTGCATGTTCGCTGCCAAAAGATAAATAATTGATGAATGATAATGTTTCAGCCAAACAGCCCAGCCAATTCCGTGTGTCAATTCCGTGTGATGGGCGGCGTTGAAGCTGTTGTCAAAAAAGACTGATACCACTCACAGCAGATTGTACCAACAATTAAGTAGGACGCAAGTGGTTACCCCACTGCATCTTACACACTGACAACTCATTTGGAGACCCTGGTAAGCAATCGCATATGAAATGACCTGTATAACAAGATGAGATATACGTGTATTTTTAATTCTGACCTCCTGAGCATCCCTGACTTTATGCACCAAAATATTAGCTGCCATTACTTCAACTGAGAGTGACCTCAACTGTGGAACCTCCTCTCGACAACCACTCGCCATGTCTTCCTCACTGCCTGGGAACCTATCTCTTTGACAAGGCTTTTGGTCATTTGACAAAACAGTTACTTATGCTGCTTAATGTTATATTTTGTGTTACAAGATCCTGTGAAGTGCTTTGGCTAGATGCAATCTTATGAAAAACACCATATAAATATGAGCTGTTAATGTTCAGTTTAACAGTGTTCCTTTGCATAACCTTGACTCTGTAATACCATGTTATAGTCGGTACACAATGGTGGGTTTTCTAAGTTGCATTTCTGACCTGATTCCGGTTGAGTTTAGCGGAGTTCCAGGGGAGGTGCGGGTGTGTGGGGGAGGGGGATTGAGAGAAGGGGGTTGACAGAATCATTTTCAGAATCTCTGGGTTTCAGGGATGGGGCCTCATTATGCATTGTTCACTCCTGCAAAAAGAGCTTTGTGTGTGGATGTTGGCTGAGGAAAGGCAAGGGGATGGTCTGGGATCTTCCTGCTCCACGTGTGGAGTTCAGTAAAAGCTCAGCAAGAAGTATCTTCAAGGGCAGTAATGCGGTTTCTGTAAAGATATCTGACCAATGGGAGTTTAAGGAAGTCAGCTCCGCTCTCCATAAAGCATGTGTCAATCTGAATTGGTTCAATCGTGAAAAATAAATATTTTTCACAGAATTCAGGAAGCGTTTAAGAATTTCTGAATGTGTTTTTTGACAGTGCATTTGGTGCTTTTATTCCACAGCATTCCTTCCGTACTACTCCTCCAACATCCGAGCTTACCAAATAATGAAACACGAGTGAAGGTAGGCCATTCAGCCCCTCGAGCTTGCTGCACCACTGAATGATATTGTGGCTGATCTGTTTATTTTTCGAGTTCCACATTCCCACCAACTACAATATCATTTGATTCCCACCCCTAACAAATTCTCTCTACAGCTGCCTGAAAAGTATCCAATGAATCTGCCTGCACTGTTTTCTAAGGCTGAGAATTACAAAGTCGAACAACTTCTTAAAGATCCTGTTTTACTCCCATCGAGCTCCTGCTGCCCCCGCCGACCTCCAGTCCCCTCCACCAGAGCACCTGTTCCCCTGTCCTCATGGTCCCGTCTCCTCTCCTCTGCCTGACTCCTGTCCACTCCACCTGAGATCCTCACCTCTCCACCTGAATTCCTGACCCCTCCACCTGAGCTACTGCTCCCTCCACCTGAGCTCCTGACCCCTCAACCTGAGCTCCTGACCCCTCAACCTGATCTCCTGAACCCTCCACCTGAGCTCCTGACCCCTCCACCTGAGCTCCTGAACCCTCCACCTGAGCTCCTGACCCCTCCACCTGAGCTCCTGACCCCTCACCCTCAGCTCCTGACCCCTCAACCTGAGCTCCTGACCCCTCAACCTGATCTCCTGACCCCTCTACCTGAAATTCTGACCCATCCACCTGAGCTTCTGACCCGTCCACCTGAGATCCTGAACCCTCCACCTGAGCTCCTGTCCCCTCCCAATGAGCTCCTGTCCCAACCCCTCAGATCCTGTCCCACCCCCTCAGACCCTGTCCCACCCCCTCACCTCCTGTCCCAACCGCTCAGCTCCTGTCCCACCCGCTCAGCTCCTGTCCCACCGCCTCAGCTCCTGTCCCACCCCCTCAGCTCCTGTCCCACCGCCTCAGCTCCTGTCCCACCCCCTCAGCTCCTGTCCCACCCCCTCAGCTCCTGTCCCACCCCCTCAGCTCCTGTCCCACCCGCTCAGCTCCTGTCCCACCGCCTCAGCTCCTGTCCCACCCCCTCAGCCCCTGTCCCACCCCCTCAGCTCCTGTCCCAGTCCCTCAGCTCCTGTCCCACCTCCTCAGCTCCTGTCCCAGTCCCTCAACACCTGTCCCACCCCCTCAGCTCCTGTCCCACCCCCTCAGCTCCTGTCCCACCCCCTCAGCTCCTGTCCCATCCCCTCAACTCCAAACCCCCCTCACCTCCTGTCCCACACCCTCAACTCCTGTCCCACCTCTTCAACTCCTGTCCCACCCCTTCAACTCCTGTCCCACCCCCTCAACTCCTGTCCCACCCCTTCAACTCCTGTCCCACCCCCTCAGCTCCTGTCCCCCCTCACCTCCTGTCCCAACCGCTCAGCTCCTGTCCCACCCGCTCAGCTCCTGTCCCACCGCCTCAGCTCCTGTCCCACCCCCTCAGCTCCTGTCCCACCGCCTCAGCTCCTGTCCCACCCCCTCAGCTCCTGTCCCACCCGCTCAGCTCCTGTCCCACCCCCTCAGCTCCTGTCCCACCCGCTCAGCTCCTGTCCCACCGCCTCAGCTCCTGTCCCACCCCCTCAGCCCCTGTCCCACCCCCTCAGCTCCTGTCCCAGTCCCTCAGCTCCTGTCCCACCTCCTCAGCTACTGTCCCAGTCCCTCAACACCTGTCCCACCCCCTCAGCTCCTGTCCCACCCCCTCAGCTCCTGTCCCACCCCCTCAGCTCCTGTCCCATCCCCTCAACTCCAAACCCCCCTCACCTCCTGTCCCACACCCTCAACTCCTGTCCCACCTCTTCAACTCCTGTCCCACCCCTTCAACTCCTGTCCCACCCCCTCAACTCCTGTCCCACCCCTTCAACTCCTGTCCCACCCCCTCAGCTCCTGTCCCCCCTCACCTCCTGTCCCAACCCCTCAGGATCTGTTACACCCCCTCAGCTCCTGTCCCAGTCCCTCAACTCCTGTCTCACCCCCTCAGCTACTGTCCCACCCCCTCAACTCCTATCCCACCCCTCAGCTCCTGACCCACCCCCTCAGCTCCAACCCCACCCCCTCAGCTACTGTCCCACCCCCTCAGCTCTTGTTCCCCACCCTCAGCTCCAGTCCCACCCCCTCAGCACCTGATCTCCTGAACCCTCCACCTGAGCTCCTGACCCCTCCACCTGAGATCCTGACCCCTCCACCTGAGATCCTGTCCCCTCCCCCTGAGATCCTGTCCCCTCCCCCTGAGATCCTGTCCCCTCCCCGACCTCCTGTCCCCTCCCCCTGAGCTCCTGTCCCCTTCCAATGAGCACCTGTACCCACCCCCTCAGCTCCTGTCCCACCTCCTCAGCTCCTGTCCCACCTCCTCACATCCTGTCCCACCCCCTCACCTCCTGTCCCACCTCCTCACATCCTGTCCCACCCCCTCAGACCCTGTCCCACCCCCTCACATCCTGTCCCACCCCCTCAGCTCCTGTCCCCCCCCTCAGCTCCTGTCCCACCCCCTCAGCTCCTGTCCCACCCCCTCAGCTCCTGTCCCACCCCCTCAGCTCCTGTCCCACCCCCTCAGCTCCTGTCCCAGTCCCTCAGCTCCTGAACCCCCTCAATTCCTGTCCCACCCCCTCAACTCCAAACCCCCCTCACCTCCTGTCCCAACCCCTCAGGTTCTGTTACACCCCCTCAGCTCCTGTCCCAGTCCCTCAACTCCTGTCCCAGTACCTCAACTCCTGTCTCACCCCCTCAGCTACTGTCCCCCTTCAGCTGCTGTCCTCCACCCTCACCTCCTGTCCCACCCCCTCAACTCCTGTCCCACCCCCTCAGCTCCTGTCCCACCCCCTCAGCTCCTGAGCTCCTGACCCCTAAACCTGATCTCCTGACCCCTCCACCTGAGCTCCTGAACCCTCCACCTGAGCTCCTGAACCCTCCACCTGAGATCCTGACCCCTCCCCCTGAGCTCCAGTCCCCTCCACCTGAGCTCCTGACCCCTCCACCTGAGCTCCTGTCCCCTCCCCCTGAGCTCCTGCCCCTCCCCCTGAGATCCTGTCCCCTCCACCTGAGCTCCTGACCCCTCCACCTGAGCTCCTGCCCCTCCCCCTGAGCTCCTGCCCCTCCCCCTGAGATCCTGTCCCCTCGCCCTCAGCTCCTGTCCCACCCCCTCAGCTCCTGCCCCACCCCCTCAACTCCTGTCCCACCCCCTCAACTCCTGTCCCACCCCCTCAACTCCTGTCCCACCCCCTCAACTCCTGTCCCACCCCCTCAGCTCCTGTCCCACCCCCTCAACTCCTGTCCCACCCCCTCAACTCCTGTCCCACCCCCTCAGCTCCTGTCCCACCCCCTCAACTCCTGTCCCACCCCCTCAACTCCTGTCCCACCCCTTCAACTCCTGTCCCACCCCCTCAACTCCTGACCCCCCTCATTTCCTGTCCCACCCCCTCAACTCCAAAACCCCCCTCACCTCCTGTCCCACACCCTCAACTCCTGTCCCACCTCTTCAACTCCTGTCCCACCTCTTCAACTCCTGTCCCCACTCAATTCCTGTCCCACCCCCTCAACTCCTGACCCCCCTCAATTCCTGTCCTACCCCCTCAACTCCTGTCCCACCCCTTCAACTCCTGTCCCACCCCCTCAGCTCCTGTCCCCCCTCAATTCCTGTCACACCCCCTCAACTCCTGTCCGACCCCCTCAACTCCTGTCCCACCCCCTCAGCTCCTGTCCCCCCTCAATTCCTGTCACACCCCCTCAACTCCTGTCCGACCCCTTCAACTCCTGTCCCACCCCCTCAACTCCTGTCCCACCCCTTCAACTCCTGTCCCACCCCCTCAGCTCCTGTCCCCCCTCAATTCCTGTCACACCCCCTCAACTCCAAAACCCCCTCAACTCCTGTACCACCCCGTCATCTCCTGTCCCACCCCCTCAGGACCTGTTCCACCCCCTCACCTCCTGTCCCACCCCCTCAGCTCCTGTCCCAGTCCCTCAACACCTGTCTCACCCCCTCAGCTACTGTCCCCCCCTCAGCTGCTGTCCCCCACCCTCACCTCCTGTCCCACCCCTTCAACTCCTGTCCCACCCCTTCAACTCCTGTCCCACCCCCTCAGCTCCTGACCCACCCCCTCAGCTCCAGTCACACCCCCTCAGCTCCTGCCCCCCCCCCCGTCAGCTCCTGTCCCACCCCCTCAACTCCTGACCCCCCTCAATTCCTGTCCCACCCCCTCAACTCCAAACCCCCCTCAGCTCCTGTCCCACCCCCTCAACTCCTGTCCCACCCACTCAGCTCCTGACCCCTCTCAATTCCTGTCCCACCCCCTCAACTCCAAAACCCCTCACCTCCTGCCCCACCCCCTCAGGACCTGTTCCACCCCTTCACCTCCTGTCCCACCCCATCAGCTCCTGTTCCAGTCCCTCAACTCCTGTCTCACCCCCTCAGCTACTGTCCCCCCCACAGCTGCTGTCCCCCACCCTCACCTCCTGTCCCACCCCTTCAACTCCTGTCCCACCCCCTCAACTCCTGTCCCAAACCCTCATCACCTGTCCCAGCCCCTCAGCTCCTGTCACACCCCCTCAGCTCCTGTCCCACCCCCTCAAACTCTTTCCCACCCCCTCAGCTCCTGTCCCACCCCCTCAGCTCCTGTCCCACCCCCTCAGTTCCTGTCCCACCTCCTCAGCTCCTGTCCCACCCCCTCAGCTCCTGTCCCACCCCCTCAGCTGCTGTCCCACCCCCTCAGCACCTGTCCCACCCCCTCAGCTCCTGTCCCACCCCCTCAGTTCCAGTCCCACCCCCTCACCTCCTGTTCCACCCCCTCAGCTCCTGTTCCACCCCCTCAGCTCCTGTCCCACCCCTTCAACTCCTGTCCCACCCCCTCAACTCCAAAACCCCCGTCACCTCCTGTCCCACACCCTCAACTCCTGTCCCACCTCTTCAACTCCTGTCCCACCCCTTCAACTCCTGTCCCACCCCCTCAACACCTGTCCCACCCCCTCAACACCTGTCCCACCCCCTCAGCTCCTGACCCCCCTCAATTTCTGTCCCACCCCCTCAACTCCTGTCCCACCCCTTCATCTCCTGTCCCACCCCCTCAGCTCCTGACCCCCCTCCATTCCTGTCCCACCCCCTCAACTCCAAACCCCCCTCAACTCCTGTCCCACCCCCTCACCTCCTGTCCCACCCCCTCAGCTCCTGTCCCAGTCCCTCAACTCCTGTCTCACCCTCTCAGCTACTGTCCCCCCCCCTCAGCTGCTGTCCCCCACCTTCACCTCCTGTCCCACCCCTTCAACTCCTGTCCCACCCACTCAACTCCTGTCCCACCCCCTCAGATCCTGACCCACCCCCTCAGCTCCTGACCCACACCCTCAACTCCTGGCCCACCCCTTCAACTCCTGTCCCACCCACTCAACTACTGTCCCACCCCCTCAGCTCCTGACCCACCCCCTCAGCTCCTGTCACACCCCCTCAGCTCCTGTCACACCCCCTCAGCTCCTGTCCCACCCCCTCAACTCCTGGCCCACCCCCTCAGCTCCTGTCACACCCCCTCAGCTCTTGTTCCCCACCCTCAGCTCCAGCCCCACCCCCTCAGCTACTGTCCCACCCCCTCAGCGCCTGTCCCACCCCCTCAGCTCCTGTCCCACCCCCTCACCTCCTGTCCCAGTCCCTCAACACCTGTCTCACCCCCTCAGCTACTGTCCCCCCCTCAGCTGCTGTCCCCCACCCTCACCTCCTGTCCCACCCCTTCAACTCCTCTCCCACCCCTTCAACTCCTGTCCCACCCCATCAACTCCTGTCCCACCCCCTCAACTCCTGACCCCCCTCAATTCCTGTCCCACCCCCTCAACTCCAAACACCCCTCAGCTTCTGTTCCAATCCCTCAACTCCTGTCCCACACCCTCAGCTCCTGTCACACCCCCTCAGCTACTGTCCCACCCCCTCAGCTCCTATCCCACACCCTCAGACCATGTTCCACCCCCTTAGCCCCTGCTCCAACCCCTCAGCTCCTGTCCCACTGCCCCTCAGCTCCTGTCCCACCCCCTCTGATCTTGTCCCACCCCCTCAGCTCCTGTCCCACCCCCTCAGCTCCTGTCCCACTCCCTCAGCTCCTGTCCCACCCCCTCAGCACCTGTCCCACCCCCTCAGCTCCTGTCCCACCCCCTCAGCTCCTGTCCCACCCCCTCAGCTCCTGTCCCACTCCCTCAGCTCCTGTCCCATGCCCTCAGGTCCTGTCTCACTCCCCATGAGCTCGTGTCCTACTCCTGTTCAGCTCTTGTCCCACCTCACTGAGCTCCTGTCTCACCTGCGCCCACCGAGAAACTGTCCAACTCCATAGAACTATAGAAACATAGAAAAGTTCCAGCACAGAAGGAGGCCATTCGGCCCATCTTATCCAAGCCAACACGAGGACGCCCAGTTGCCCTTTCTATTCCCACTTTGCATCACCCGGCCCATAGCCCTGCAGCTTCTTGCACTTTAGGTGAAGATCCAGGTGCTTTTTAAATGTGTTTAAAGTTTCTGCCTCTACCACCAACTTGGGCAGCGAATTCCAGACACCCTCTACCCTCTGTGTAAAAATTTTCTTCCTCATGTCCCACCTGCAGCTACTGCCACTTATCTTGATCTATGCCCCCTGGTTCCATAACTCTCCAATTGGAACAATTTTATGCTGTCCAATCTATATATTCCATTGTAATTTTGTACACCTCAATCAAGTCACCTCTCAGTCTTCTTTGTTCTAAGGAAAATAACCCCAACCTATCCAATCTCGCCTCATAGCTACACATTTCTAACCCTGGCAACATTCTTGTAAACCTGCTCTGCACTCTCCCCAGAGCTATTATGTCCTTCCTGTAATGTGGTGACCAGAACTGAGCACAATACTCCAGTTGTGGCCTCACCTGTGTTTTATACAATTCCAACATTATATCCTTACTTTTATATTCTATACCTCTGCCAAGGTGAGCATTACATAGGCCTTCTTTACAACCTTGTCTACTTGAACTGCTGCCTTGTACTTGCCTGTGTACTTGCAAACCAAGATCTCTCACATCATCTACTCCTCTTAGAAGATTCCCATTTATTTTGAAACCCCTGAAATTGTATGATCTATACTTCTCTATGTTATAATCCATCTGCCACTTTACCACCCACTCCACCAATCCATCTATAGCGTTCTGGAGATTATGACAATCCTCTACACAATCCACTACTCGGCCAATCATTGTGTCACCTGCATATTTCCGAAACCTGCCCCCCACGTTCACATTCAAATTGTTAATATTTAACACAAACGGCAAGGGTCCCAACAAAGAGCGCTGTGGAACAACACTTGAGACAAACCAGAGTTCCCGCCCCACCCCCACCGAGCTCCTGTCCCACTGTGTTTGCAGTGTGGGCTCGGTGTTCATTGTGAACTTTGTGTTCAGTGTGGGCCGTGTGTTCAGTGTGGGCTCGGTGTTCATTGTGAACTCTGTGTTCAGTGTGGGCTCTGTGTTCAGTGTGGGGTCTCTGTTCAGTGTATTCTCTGTGTTCAGTGTGGGCTCTGCGTTCCGTTTCTGCCTGGTGTTCAGTGTGGGCTCTGTGTTCATTGCGGACACTGCCTTTGGTGTGTGTTGTGTTCAGAGTGGGCTTGTGTTTACACTTCCCCATTGTTCACTGTGGGCCCTGTGTTCAGTGTGGGTCCTGTGTTCAGTGTGAGCTCTGTGTTCAGTGTTTTCTCTGTATTCAGTGTGGGCTCTGTGTTCAGTGTGGGCTCTGTGTTCAGTGTGGGCTCTGTGTTCAGTGTGGGCTCTGTTTTCAGTGTTGGTTCCGTGCTCAGTGTAGGCTCTGTGTTCAGTATGTGCTCTGTGCTCAGTGTGGGCTCCGTGTTCAGTGTGGGCACTGTGTTCAGTGTGTGCTCTGTGCTCAGTGTGGGCTTCGTGTTCAGTGTGGGCTCTGTGTTCAGTGTGGGCTCTGTGATCAATGTGGGCTCTGTGTTCAGTGCGGGCTCTGTGTTCAGTATGAGCTCTGTGTTCAGTGTGGGCTCTGTGTTCAGTGTGATGTCTGTGTTCAGTGCGGGCTCTGTGTTCAGTGTGGGCTCTGTGTTCAGTGTGGGCTTTGTGTTCAGTGTGGGCTCTGTGTTCAGTGTGGGCTCTGTGTTCAGTGTGATGTCTGTGTTCAGTGTGGGCCCTGTGTTCAGTGTGCGCTCTGTGTTCAGTGTGGACTCTGTATTCAGTGTGGGCTCTGTGTTCAGTGTGGGCTCTGTGTTCAGTGTGGGCTCTGTGTTCAGTGTGGGCTCTGTGTTCAGTGTGTGCTCTGTGTTCAGTGTGGGCTCTGTGTTCAGTGTGGACTCTGTATTTGATATGGGCTCTGTGTTCATTGTGGGTCCTGTGTTCAGTGCGGGCTCTGTGTTCAGTGTGTGCTCTGTGTTCAGTGTATCTCTGTATTGGAGTGTGCCTGTGTTCTCTGTTTTCATTGTGGCTCTGTGTTTAGTGAGTCTCTCTGTTCAGCATGTGCTCTATGTTCAGTGTGCTTTCTGCGTTCAGTTTGTGGACTTTTTTTCTTTGCGAGAATTGTGATCAGAGTTGTTTTTGTATTCATAGTGACATCTGTATTCAGGGAAAGCTGTATGTGCAATGCATTGTCTGCTTTCAGAGAGGGGTCAGTGTTACTTGTGGGTCTGCTTTCAGGACGTTTAATTTGTGAACTATCCGCATCCTGAACAAAAAAGGCACATTGGATACGAAACATCCAATAAAACCATAACTGCATCTTACAGAGATCCCATTCTGAAAATATAACCCTGAATACAGACACCACGCTGCACACCTTCACAAACACCACATTCAGTGTGTGGCCTGTGTTCAGAGAAGCGGTTATAGTATTTATGGTTACGTGTTCAGAGAGGCACATGGGCTCCAATAGAGTGTTGTCCTTTCAGGGAGCTATCTGTTCAGAGTGGGGTGCATGTTCAGAGCGGGCATCTGGCTCAGAGCGGCTTCTGTGTTCAGAGGGGTGTCTATGTTCAGTGTGGATTGTCTGTTCAGAGCGGGGGTCGTGCTCAGAGCGGGTTCTGTGTTTGGAGAGGGGGCTATTCTGAGTGTGAATTGTGTTATCGGGGAGGCGAGTGTGCACAGAGAGCGGTTTGTGTTCAGACTTGGGCCTTTGATGAGATGAGGTGCATGTGTCCAGAGTATCCCTGCATTCAGAATCGGGGCTGCATTCAGATTGTGGTGTTTGGTCAGACAAGGATGTGAGTTTACATTGAGGTCCGTTTTCAGAGTGGGGTCTGTGTTCAGTCTGTGGTATTTGTTTTGACCCAGATCTGTATTTAGATTGGGCTCTGTTTTCACGGTGGGATGAGGCTTTGGAGTTTGGTCTTTGTTTAAACTGGGGTTTGTGTTCAAACTCTGCTGTAAGTTTAGACTAGGATCTGCGTTTGGATTGGACTCTGGCTTCAGGGTGAGATATGGGTACAGAGTGTGGACTTTGCTTAGAATGAGTCTGTGTTCAAACTGCGGCCCTTGCTCAGACTTGGATCTGTGTTCAACATCTTCCTCAATTCAATTTATGTTCTTGTTCATCGACATATACCTTGCTGTGCTTCATATGACATTCAGCAGGATGCAACTTATGACAGTCTCGATATTAAAGAGATGGTTGGAACAAAATTCTAAGAATGGTTTAAAAAGGTTTCCACAATTCCGTGACTGTATCTCCGAGTTTCTGAGCCCCAGCGTCCTTCATAACTGACACTAAATATTCCACGGTGCTATCTGCATTCAACCATTTACCCCGAGATTGTTCTGTCCCAGTGCGGAATAGTCAGCGACTTTACCCTCAGTGAAACAATCTCCTGTCTCAGTTTGTTTCCACACAATATGCTGATGTTTAGGATTTCAGTAAAACAGGTTCCTCCATTGAAACTGAGCGCCCTCAGTGTTTATGCAAATATATTCTGTCGAGAAGGTGACTTTTTGCTGTGTAACTCTTTCAAGTACAAACATGTTTCTATCTGTTTCAGATGAAGTTACATTGTTTCATAGTTTGCCATTGTGAGATTTGAACTCTTGATACTCTTTCGAGTACAAACCTGTTTCCATCTGTTTCAGATGAAGTTACATGTTTCACAGTTTGCCATTGTGAGATTTGAACTCTTGATCTTAGGGTTACAAACCCAGTACCATAACCAATTGGCTATTTAGGCCAAGCCTTTTGCTGTGCATGTAAAGTTTAGGTTTAATGAGACCTATGATTAAAGCTTTTTGATTAGAGGGTCAGGCACATGAAATAAGGAAAAACCATTCAAACCATCCTGTTGCTGCTAGTTTTTTTTGCAGAAGTATTTAATTAGTCTCAGTTCCCCTTCCCGTGCTCCATGTCCCTGTTAAAGCCTAAGTTTGAGGCAGTTATTCAGATTAGCACAACTCGCTATGTCATGAAATGTTTCCTTGCATCCCACGATTTTCTTTAGCCAATCAGATTAAGTCAGTGTCCTTATTCGTCCTGACCATCCTGTTCCAGGAAAGAGTTTCTCCTTATTGAATCTATCAAAATACTCCCGATGGTCAACGCCTCTAATGAAAATTTAATTGACCTCCTCTGTTCAATGGAGAAGAACCCACCTTCTCTATTCTCTCCACGTGAGTTGGAGAGCCTCATTCCTGGAATCAAATCAGAAGGTGAACTCTGTTTCCTCTCCAAGGCCTTGACACCATTCCTAACATGTGGATTCAGAATTGGACACCGAAGAGCATCTGGGGTCTAACCGGTGTGTTATCAAGTGATTAGTTACAAATTCCTTGTTTTTGTGTTCTTGTCCTCTAACCTAATTGTTTATTTCTAATACCTTCTCCAGTTGTGCTGTCACATTTAGTGATTGGTGTCCGGCACACCCAGATCTCTCTGCTCTGCTATAACTTTGATTCATACCATTAATTTTGTATAATCATTGCCCTTCTTCTGTGCACAATGTATCTGTTCACACCTGCCCATTTCACCAGTCTGCTTGTACCCTCAAAGTCACTGAATCACAGAACTACACATTGCAGGAGAGGCGTTCGGCCCATCGAATCTGCACCGACAGATAGCCTGTTACTACCTTCCTCATTGTTCACTACATTTGACCGTCTTTATTAATAATCTGAACATTTTTAATCATGGTCTGTATAAAATTAAAGAAGTAAATCCTGCACAATAATATGTTTCATCTGGAGATCTGGTCTCAATAGTATCTGCCTGGGAACACCGCACTCTCCATTCCTCACTGATGGTGATAATTGTTGAGTGTGGACTTTGAGGCATGTGCTGTAATATTCAGCATGGGCACTTTTTTCAGACTAGGCATGTTATTCAGAATGGGGACTACGCCCTGTGTGAATTGTCTGCCCAGCCTCATTCTGTGTTCGGATTGGGGATTTGATTCAGCCTGGTGTCTGTGATACGAGTTCAGAGTGTAGATTATGTTCACCGTGGGGAATCTGTTCAGTGTGGGGATTGTGTCACAGGTAGTTCTGCGTTCAGAGCGTGGACACTCCTCAGCGTGGTCAGTGAATCCAGGGTGGTTCTGTGCTCTTTGTGGGGATTATAACCAGGGTTGTTGTAGGTTCATTGCGGATAGTGTGTTCAGAGTGTGGAGTGTGTCTGAGGTGTTCAGAGTGGAGACTGTATTCAGTCTGGCAAATGTGTCAGAAGTTATTCGGTGTTCAGAATCTGGATGGTTTTCAGTGTGAGGATTCGGTCAGATGAGTTTCTGTGTTCTGAGTGTGGACTCTCTTCAGTGAGTGCATTTTGTCCAGGGTTGTTATGCATTCAGCTTGGGGACTGTGACTTTGTTCTCTATGCTGTCCCTCTCCACCCTTGTGTTGCTCGTGCACCCGAATTTTCTCCTAATTATAGGCAGCCCAGTTTTCAGGTACAGTTTCGGCCCTGCTTATTTTTGAAAGCCCAGTCATTTACCTGGGCTAGATTCTGTTGTCACCCCACTGAACCATATGTTTCAACAGATGGATTTGCTTCCAGGATTAACATTTGTCGAGGTCACTGGTGATGAAACCCAGAGCTGTCCTCACCCATTGTCTTGCTACCTGAGCCAAACGGCCAGTCATTTCTCACATTAAGAGAAGATATTTTCCCAGGCAGGAGCCACTCCTGGTCTCTGGAATCATAAATTCTCACATGCGCTCTCTGCGACACCACACAGACATATACAGTCTGTAGTCTGCAGCTCACAGTTCCTGACACAGAGGGACTCTGGTCAAGATGGTGAAGACTCTGATCCTGGTTCTTGGTCTCCTGCTGATGGCTCAGGATTTCCAGGTCGTGGGTGAATAGCGACCTCCCTGCCCTCAGCAGCTATTTGGAACAATGTCCATTTATAACTCTAATTCTTTGTGTGATTTTTAGGGTGGAGGGTGAGAGGTCAGGGTTATGGAACTCTTTCAGTCCCTTTCCCGTCCAATCACTGCTCAAGGAAATCAAAGAGAGAATGCTGGAATGAGAATTACACCAGCCTGATTGTCATTCCCATTCTTGCATCCAAAACTCACAACATCCCTCGACAGCCCCGTCCACTGTAAACTCTTCATTCATCCAAAATAGTTCCTGTCCCTGTGAAAATTTCCAGCCCCTACACGAGTCTGTCTCTCCGCACCATCCTGCAGGTGCTTCATAATTGTCCATCAAAGAAATACCGCCAGCCCCTGTAACGCTCTGTATATCTGTAAGTTCCCCCAGCAGACACAACTCTATCCCCATTACCACCTAGAACCCCACAACTGTCTCTATACCCGTGACGTCCTCCAGCCATTACAACCCTCCCTTTTGCCGTAAACTCTGCCAGTACCGACAAACATCACTACCTGTGTAAGCTCTTTCAGCAACTGCAAACCTCTCCATCTCTGTAAAGTCCACTAGGACATGTTGCATTGCCTATCACTATCAGCGCCTCCATCCCTTTGGACACTCATTTTGTCTGTAATCTCCACATTCTCTTCAACCCTCTCTACCCCTGAAAAATCCCCCAGCCCTCTCAACCGTCCCTGTCCCTTTAAAAGCATCACCCACCTCCGAATCCTTGAAATCCCGAAATCTACCCCAGCTTCGTAACATTCTCCAGCCAATATAAGCATCCATGTCACTAACATTACCAGCTGCTACAAAACACCATCAATCCCCCAGAACTCGCAAACTGTGTCTACAACTCCAGTCCTACAATGCTCAAAATCTCCGTTACCTCACTCAACACCCACAACTATTACAATCTACGTAACCTACACGGACCCCTAGAATTTCATATGTCCGTGATGCCCTCCATTCCTCACAATACTACACATTTCTGTGACAAAAATCCAGCTTCTACAATTGCCTCTATTTCCGCATCTTCATTCACTGCCGATCATTCCCTCCCTATCCTTGCAAAAACTGACAGATGAGATAACAGTCTCTATCGTCTTGAATGCCTCCAGGCCTGACAAATCTGCCAAACTATGTAGCCCTACACCCAGCCCCAAAAGCATATCCGTAACCTCTCCCATTGTCTACAACCTTCTTCACCTCCGTAACTTCTTCCATCTTCTAGAATACTCTCTATCTCCATACCCTCTCCCATCTTCTACAACCCTCTCTATCTCCGTAACTTCTCCCATCTTCTACAACCCTCTCTATCTCCATAGCCTCTCCCATTTTGTACACCCCTCTCTATCTCCGTAACCTCTCCCATCTTCTACAATCCTCTCTATCTCTGTCACCTCTCCCATCTTCTACAACCCTCTCTATCTCCGTAACATCTCCCGTCTTCTACAATCCTCGCTATCTCCGTAAAGTCTCCCATCTTCTACAACCCTCTCTATCTCCATAATCTCTCCCAACTTCTACAAGCCTCCCTATCTCCGTAACCTCTCCCATCTTCTACAAACCTCTCTATCTCCGTAACTACTCCCAACTTCTACAACCCTCTCTATCTCCGTAACCTCTCCCATCTTCTACAAACCTCTCTATCTCCGTAACCTCTCCCATCTTCTACAATCCTCTCTATCCCCGTAACCTCTCCCATTTTCTACAAACAACTCTATCTCTGTAACCTCTCCCATCTTCTAAAATCCACTCTTTCTCTGTAACCACACCCATCTTCTACAATCCATTCTATCTCCGTAACCTCTCCCAACTTCTACAATCCACTTTATCGCTGTAACCTCTCCCATCTTCTACAACCCTTTCTATCTCTGTAACCTCTCCCATCTTCTACAACACTTTCTATCTCCGTAACCTATCACATCTTTACAACACTCTCTATCTCCGGAATCTCTCCCATCTTCTACAACCCTCTCTATCTGTGTAACCTCTCCCATCTTCTACAATCCTCTCTATCTCCGTAAACTCTCCCATCTTCTACAATCATCTAAATCTCCGTAACATCTCCCATCTTCTACAATCCTCGCTATCTCCGTAAAGTCTGCCAACTTCTACAACCCTCTCTATCTCCGTAACTTCTCCCAACTTCTACAACCCGCTCTATCTCCGTAACCTCTCCCATCTTCTACAACCCTCTCTATCTCCGTAACCTCTCCCATCATCTACAACCCTCTCTATCCCCGTAACCTCTCCCATCTTCTACAAACAACTCTATCTCCGTAAACTCTCCCATCTTCTACAACCCTCTCTATCTCCGTAACCTCTCCCAACTTCTACAACCCTCTCTATCTCCGTAACCTGTCCCAACTTCTACAATCCTCTCTATCTCCGTAACCTCTCCCATCTTCTACAACCCACTCTATCTCCGTAATTTCTCCCAACTTCTACAACCCGCTCTATCTCCGTAACCTCTCCCATCTTCTACAACCCTCACTATCTCCCTAAAATCTCCCATCTTCTACAAACAACTCTATCTCCGTAACCTCTCCCAACTGCTACAACCCTCTCTATCTCTGTAACCTCTCCCAGCTTCCTCAATCCTGTTTATCTCAGTAACCTCTCCCATTTTCTACAATCCTCTTTTTCTCTGTAACCTCTCCCATCTTCTACAACTCTCTCTTGTTCCATACCCTCTCTCATCATCTACAACCCTCTCTATCTCTGTAACCTCTCCGATCTTCTACAACAATCTCCATCTCCGTAACCTCTCCCAGCTTCTACAATCCTGTCTATCTCTGTAACCTCTCCCCTCTTCTAGAAACCTCTCCATCTACGTAACCTCTCCCAACTTCTACAACCCTCTCTATCTCCGTTACCTCTCCCATTTTCAAGTATCATCTCTATTTCCGTAACCTCTCCCATCCTCTACATTCCTCTCTATCTCTGTAACCTCTCCCATCTTCTGCAATCCTGCATATCTCCGTAACCTCTCCAATCTTCTACAATCCTCTATATCTCCGTAACCTCTCCCATCTTCTACAACCCTCTCTATCTCCCTAAAATCGCCCATCTTCTACAAACAACTCTATCTCCGTAACCTCTCCCAACTGCTACAACCTTCTCTATCTCCGTAACCTCTCCCAGCTTCCACAATCCTGTCTATCTCTGTAACCTCTCCCCTCTTCTAGAAACCTCTCCATCTACGTAACCTCTCCCATCTTCTACAACCCACTCTATCTCCATTACCTCTCCCATTTTCAAGTATCCTCTCTATTTCCGTAACCTCTCCCGTCCTCTACATTCCTCTCTATCTCTGTAACCTCTCCCAACTTCTGCAATCCTGCTTATCTCCGTAACCTCTCCAATCTTCTACAATCCTCTCTATCTCTGTAACTTCTCCCATTTTCTACAACCCTTTCTATCTCTGTAACCTCTCCCACCTTCTACAACCCTTTCTATCTCCGTAACCTCTCCCATCTTCTACAACTCAGTCTATCTCCGTAACCTCTCCCACCTTCTACAACCCTCTCTATCTCCCTAACCTCTCCCATCTTCTACAATCATCTAAATCTCCATAATCTCTGCCATCTTCTACAATCCTCTCTATCTCTGTAACATCTCACATCTTAACAACCCTCTCTATCTCCGGAATCTCTCCCATCTTCTACAACCCTCTCTATCTGTGTAACCTCTCCTATCTTCTACAATCCTCTCTATCTCCGTAAACTCTCCCATCTTCTACAACCCTCTCTATCTCCGTAACCTCTCCCAACTTCTACAACCCTCTCTATCTCCGTAACCTCTCCCATCTTCTACAACCCTCTCTATCCCCGTAACCTCTCCCATCTTCTACAATCATCTAAATCTCCGTAACATCTCCCATCTTCTACAATCCTCGCTATCTCCGTAAAGTCTGCCAACTTCTACAACCCTCTCTATCTCCGTAACTTCTCCCAACTTCTACAACCCGCTCTATCTCCGTAACCTCTCCCATCTTCTACAACCCTCTCTATCTCCGTAACCTCTCCCATCATCTACAACCCTCTCTATCCCTGTAACCTCTCCCAACTGCTACAACCCTCTCTATCTCCGTAACCTGTCCCAACTTCTACAATCCTCTCTATCTCCGTAACCTCTCCCATCTTCTACAACCCACTCTATCTCCGTAACTTCTCCCAACTTCTACAACCCGCTCTATCTCCGTAACCTCTCCCATCTTCTACAACCCTCTCTATCTCCCTAAAATCTCCCATCTTCTACAAACAACTCTATCTCCATAACCTCTCCCAACTGCTACAACCCTCTCTATCTCTGTAACCTCTCCCAGCTTCCAGAATCCTGTTTATCTCAATAACCTATCCCATCTTCTACAATCCTCTTTTTCTCTGTAACCTCTCCCATCTTCTACAACTCTCTCTTGTTCCATACCCTCTCTCATCATCTACAACCCTCTCTATCTCCGTAACCTCTCCGATCTTCTACAACAATCTCCATCTCCGTAACCTCTCCCAGCTTCTACAATCCTGTCTATCTCTGTAACCTCTCCCCTCTTCTAGAAACCTCTCCATCTACGTAACCTCTCCCATCTTCTACAACCTTCTCTATCTCCGTTACCCCTCCCATTTTCAAGTATCCTCTCTATTTCCGTAACCTCTCCCATCCTCTACATTCCTCTCTATCTCTGTAACCTCTCCCATCTTCTGCAATCCTGCTTATCTCCGTAACCTCTCCAGTCTTCTACAATCCTCTATATCTCCGTAACATCTCCCATCTTCTACAACCCTCTCCATCTCTGTAACCACTCCCATATTCTACAATCCTCTCTATTTCTGTAACATCTCCCATCTTCTACAATCCTCTCTATCTCCGTAACCTCTCCCATCTTCTACAATCCTCTCTATATCCGTAACCTCTCCCATCTTCTACAACCCTCTCTATCTCCGTAACATCTCCCATCTTCTACAATCCTCGCTATCTCCATAAAGTCTCCCATCTTCTACAACCCTCTCTATCTCCGTAACCTCTCGCAACTTCTAGAACCCTCTCTATCTCCGTAACCTCTCCCATCTTCTACAACTCTCTCTATCTCTGTAACCTCTCCCATCTTCTACAACCCTCTCTATCCACGTAACCTCTCCCATCTTCTACAAACAACTCTATCTCCGTAACATCTCCCATCTTCAAAAATCCTCTCTATCTCTGTAAACACACCCATCTTCTACAATCCACTCTATCTCCGTAACCTCTCCCAACTTTTACAATCCAAACCATCTCTGTAACCTCTCCCAGCTTCCACAATCCTGTTTATCTCAGTAACCTCTCCCATCTTCTACAATACGCTTTTTCTCTGTAACCTCTCCCATCTTCTACAACTCTCTCTTGTTCCATACCCTCTCTCATCATCTACAACCCTTTCTATCTCCGTAACCGCTCCCATCTTCTACAACTCTTTCTATCTTCGTAACCTCTCCCATCTTACACAACCCTCTCTATCTCTGTAAACTCTCCCATCTTCTACAATCCTCTCTCTCTCCGTAACATCTCCCATCTTCTACAACCCTCTCTATCTCCGTAACCTCTCCCATCTTCTACAATCCTCTCTATCTCTGTTATCTCTCCCATCTTCTACAATCCTCTCTATCTTTGTAACCTCTCCCATCTTTAGAACCCTCTCTATCTCCGGAATCTCTCCGATCTTCTACAACCCTCACTATCTGTGTAACCTCTCCCATCTTCTACAATCCTCTCAATCTCAGTAACCACTCCCATCTTCTACAACCCTCTCTATCTCTGTAACCTCTCCCTTTTTCAACAACCCTCTCTATCTCTGTAACCTCTCCCATCTTCGATAATCCTTTCTATCTCCATAACCTTCCCATCTTCTACAATTATCTCTATCTAAGTAACCTCTCCCATCTTCTACAATCCTCTCTATCACCGTAACCTCTCCCATCTTCTACTACCCACTCTATCTCCGTAACTTCTCCCAACTTCTACATCCCTATCTCCGTAACCTCTCCCATCTTCTACAACCCTCTCTATCTCCCTAACCTCTCCCAACTTCTACAAACAACTCTATCTCCGTAACATCTCCCATCTTCTAAAATCCTCTCTATCTCCGTAACCACACCCATCTTCTACAATCCACTCTATCTCCCTAAACTCTCCCAACTTCAACAACCCTCTCTATCTCCGTAACCTCTCCCAGCTTCCACAATCCTGTTTATCTCAGTAACCTCTCCCATCTTCTACAATCCTCTTTATCTCTGTAACCTCTCCCATCTTCTACAACTCTGTCTATCTCCATACCCTCTCTCATCTTCTACAACCCTCTCTATCTCCGTAACCTCTCCGATCTTCTACAACCCTCACTATCTGTGTAACCTCTCCCATCTTCTACAATCCTCTCAAACTCAGTAACCACTCCCATCTTCTACAATCCTCTCTCAGTAACATCTCCCATCTTCTACAACCCTCTCTATCTCTGTAACCTCTCCCTTCTTCAACAACCCTCTCTATCTCTGTAACCTCTCCAAACTTCTACAATACTCTCTATCTCTGTAACCTATCCCATCTTCGATAATCTTTTCTATCTCCATAACCTCTCCCATCTTCTACAATTATCTCTATCTAAGTAACCTCTCCCATCTTCTAGAATCCTCTCTATCTCCGTAACTTCTCCCAACTTCTACAACCCTATCTCCGTAACCTCTCCCATCTTCTACAACCATCTCTATCTCCCTAACCTCTCCCATCTTCTACAAATAACTCTATCTCCGTAACATCTCCCATCTTCTAAAATCCTCTCTATCTCTGTAACCACACCCATCTTCTACAATCCACTCTATCTCCCTAACCTCTCCCAACTTCTACAACCCTCTCTATCTCCATAACCTCTCCCAGCTTCCACAATCCTGTTTATCTCAGTAACCTCTCCCATCTTCTACAATCCTCTTTATCTCTGTAACCTCTCCCATCTTCTACAGCTCTCTCTATCTCCATACCCTCTCTCATCTTCTACAACCCTCTCTATCTCCGTAACCTCTCCGATCTTCTACAACACTCTCCATCCCCGTAACCTCTCCCAGCTTCTATATTCCTGTCTATCTCTGTAACCTCTCCCCTCTTCTAGAAACCTCTCTACCTATGTAACCTCTCCCATCTTCTACAACCCTCTCTATCTCCGTAACCTCTCCCATTTTCAAGTATCCTCTCTATTTCCGTAACCTCTCCCATCTTCTACATCCCTCTCTATATCTGTAACCTCTCCCATCTTCTACAATCCTGTTTATCTCCGTAACCTCTCTCATCTTCTACAATCCTCTATATCTCCGTAACCTCTCCCATCTTCTACAACCCTCTCCATCTCTGTAACCACTCCCATATTCTACAATCCTCTCTATTTCTGTAACATCTCCCATCTTCTACAATCCTCTCTATCTCTGCAACCTCCCCCATCTTCTAAAATCCTCTCTATCTCCGTAACATCTCCCATATTCTACACCTCTCTCTATCTCCGTAATCTCTCCCATCTTCTAAAATCCTCTCTATCTCTGTAACCTCTCCCATCTTCTACAACCCACTCTATCTCCGTAACATCTCCCATCTTCTACAATCCTCGCTATCTCCGTAAAGTCTCCCATCTTCTACAACCCTCTCTATCTCCGTAAACTCTCCCAACTTCTACAACCCTCTCTATCTCCGTAACCTCTCCAACTTTTAGAACCCTCTCTATCTCCGTAACCTCTCCCATCTTCTACAACCCTCTCTATCTCCGTAACTTCTCCCAACTTCTACAACCCTCTCTATCTCCGTAACATCTCCCATCTTCTACAACCCTCTCTATCTCCATAACTTCTCCCATCTTCTACAACCCTCTCTATCCCCGTAACCTCTCCCATGTTCTACAAACAACTCTATCTCCGTAACATCTCCCATCTTCTAAAATCCTCTCTATCTCTGTAACCACACCCATCTTCTACAATCCACTCTATCTCCGTAACCTCTCCCAACTTCTACAATCCACTCTATCTCTGTAACCTCTCCCATCTTCTACATCCCTTTCTATCTCTGTAAACTCTCCCATCTTCTACAACCCTTTCTATCCCCGTAACCTCTCCCATCTTCTACAACTCTTTCTATCTTCGTAACCTCTCTCATCTTATACAACCCTCTCTATCTCTGTAAACTCTCCCATCTTCTACAATCCTCTCTCTCTCCGCAAGATCTCCCATCTTCTACAACCCTCTCTATCTCTGGAACCGCTCCGATCTTCTACAACCCTCACTATCTGTGTAACCTCTCCCATCTTCTACAATCCTCTCAATCTCAGCAAACACTCCCATCTTCTACAATCCTCTCTCAGTAACATCTCCCATCTTCTACAACCCTCTCTATCTCTGTAACCTCTCCCTTTTTCAACAACCCTCTCTATCTCTGTAACCTCTCCAATCTTCTACAATACTCTCTATCTCTGTAACCTCTACCACCTTCGATAATCCTTTCTATCTCCATAACCTCTCCCATCTTCTACAATTATCTCTATCTAAGTAACCTCTCCCATCTTCTACAATCCTCTCTATCTCCATAACCTCTCCCATCTTCTACAACATTCTCTATCTCCGTAACCATTCCCATCTTCTACAACCCTCTCTATCTCTGTAACCTCTCCCATCTTCTACAACCCTCTCTATCTGCATAACATATCCCATCTTCTACAACCCTCTCTAACTCCATAAACTCTCCCATCTTCTACACACCTCTCTATCTCCGTGACCTCTCCTATCTTCTACAAACCACTCTCTCTCTGTAACCTCTCCCATCTTCTAAAATCCTCTCTATCTCTGTAACCACACCCATTTTCTACAATCCACTCTATCTCCGTAACCTCTCCCAACTTCTACAATCCTCTCTATCTCTGTAACCTCTCCCATTTTCTACAACCCTTTCTATCTCTGTAACCTCTCCCACCTTCTACAACCCTCTCTATCTCCGTAACCTCGCCCAACTTATACAACCCTCTCTATCTCCGTAACATCTCCCACCTTCTAAAAACCTCTCTATCTCTGTAACCTCTCCCATCTTCTAAAATCCACTCTATCTCTGTAACCTCTCCCATCTTCTACAATCCTCTTTATCTCTGTATCCTCTCCCATCTTCTACAACTCTCTGTATCTCCATACCCTCTCTCATCTTCTACAACCCTCTCTATCTCCATAACCTCTCCGATCTTCTGCAACACTCTCCATCTCCGTAACCTCTCCCAGCTTCTACAATCCTGTCTATCTCTGTAACCTCTCCCCTCTTCTAGAAACCGCTCTATCTACGTAACCTCTCCCAACTTCTACAACCCTCTCTATCTCCGTAACCTCTCCCATTTTCAAGTATCCTCTCTACTTCCGTAACCTCTCCCATCTTCTACATCCCTCTCTATCTCTGTAACCGCTCCCATCTTCTACAATCCGGCTTATCTCCGTAACCTCTCCAATCTTCTACAATCCTCTATATATCCGTAACCTCTCCCATCTTCTACAACCCTCTCCATCTCTGTAACCACTCCCATATTCTACAATCCTCTCTATTTCTGTAACATCTCCCATCGTCTACAATCCTCTCTATCTCTGCAACCTCTCCCATCTTCTAAAATCCTCTCTATCTCCGTAACATCTCCCAAATTCTACAACCCTCTCTATCTCCGTAACCTCTCCCAACTTCTACAACCCTCTCTATCTCCGTAACATCTCCCAACTTCTACACTCCTCTCTATCTCTGTAACCTCTCCCATCTTCTACAACCCTCGTTATCTCCGTAACTTCTCCCAACTTCTACAACCCTCTCTATCTCCATAACCTCTCCCATCTTCTACAACCCACTCTATCTCCCTAACCTCTCCCATCTTCTACAAACAACTCTATCTCCGTAACATCTCGCATCTTCTAAAATCCTCTCTCTCTCTGTAACCACACCCATCTTCTACAATCCACTCTATCTCCGTAACCTCTCCCAACTTCTACAACACATTCTATCTCCGTAACCTCTCCCATCTTCTACAACCCTCTCTATCTCCCTAACCTCTCCCATCTTCTACAATCCTCTAAATCACCGTAACCTCTCCCATCTTCTACAATCCTCTCTATCTCTGTAACCTCTCCCATCTTTACAACCCTCTCTCTCTCCGGAACCTCTCCCATCTTCTACAACCCTCTCTATCTGTGTAACCTCTCCCATCTTCTACAATCCTCTCTATCTAAGTAGCCACTCCCATCTTCTTCAATCCTCTCTATCTCAGTAACCTCTCCCATCTTCTACAACCCTCTCTATCTCTGTCACCTCTCCCATCTTCTACAACCCTCTCTATCTCCATAACATCTCCCATCATCTACAATCCTCTCTATCTCCGTAAACTCTCCCATCTTCTACAACCCTCTCTATCTCCATAACCTCTCCCAACTTCTGCAACCCTCTCTATCTCCTTAACCTCTCCCAACTTCTACAACACTCTCTATCTCCATAACATCTCCCATCATCTACAATCCTCTCTATCTCCGTAAACTCTCCCATCTTCTACAACCCTCTCTATCTCCATAACCTCTCCCAACTTCTGCAACCCTCTCTATCTCCTTAACCTCTCCCAACTTCTACAACACTCTCTATCTCCGTAACCTCTCCAATCTTCTACAACCCTCTCTATGTCCGTAACTTCTCCCAACATCTACAACCCTCTCTATATCCATAACCTCTCCCATCTTCTACAACCCTCTCTATCTCCCTAACCTCTCCGATCTTCTACAACAATCTCCATCTCCGTAACCTCTCCCAGCTTCTACAATCCTGTCTATCTCTGTAACCTCTCCCCTCTTCTAGAAACCTCTCTATCTACGTAACCTCTCCCATCTTCTACAACCCTCTCTCTCTCCGTAACCTTTCCCATTTTCTAGTATCCTCTCTATTTCCGTAACCTCTCCCATCTTCTACATCCCTCTCTATCTCTGTAACCTCTCCCATATTCTACAATCCTCTATAACTCCGTAACCTCTCCCATCTTCTACAACCCTCTCCATCTCTGTAACCACTCCCATATTCTACAATCCTCTCTATTTCTGTCACATCTCCCATCTTCGACAATCCTCTCTATCTCTGCAACCTCTCCCATCTTCTAAAATCCTCTCTATCTCCGTAACATCTCCCATATTCTACAACCCTCTCTATCTCTCTAACCTCTCCCATCTTCTACAAACCTCTCTATCAGTGTAACCTCTCCCACCTTCTACAATCCTCTCTATCTCAGTAACCTCTCCCATCTTCTACAACACTCTCTATCTCTGTAAACTCTCCCATCTTCTACAACCCTCTCTATCTCCGTAACATCTCCCATCTTCTACAATCCTCTCTATTTCCGTAAACTCTCCCATCTTCTACAACCCTCTCTATCTCCGTAACCTCTCCCAACTTCTACAAACCTCTCTATCTCCGTAACCTCTCCCAACTTCTACAACCCTCTCTATCTCCGTAACCTCGCCCAACTTATACAACCCTCTCTATCTCCGTAACATCTCCCATCTTCTAAAATCCTCTCTATCTCTGTAACCTCTCCCATCTTCTAAAATCCACTCTATCTCTGTAACCTCTCCCAACTTCTACAACCCTCTCTATCTCCGTAACCTCTCCCAGCTTCCAAAATCCTGTTTATCTCAGTAACCTCTCCCATCTTCCACAATCCTCTTTATCTCTGTAACCTCTCCCATCTTCTACAACTCTCTCTATCTCCATACCCTCTCTCATGTTCTACTACCCTCTTATCTCCGAAACCTCTCCCACCTTCTACAACCCTCTCTATCTCCCTAACCTCTCACATCTTCTACAAACAACTCTCTCTCCGTAACATCTCCCATCTTCTAAAATCCTCTCTATCTCCATAACCTCTCCCAGCTTCCACAATCCTGTTTATCTCAGTAACCTCTCCCATCTTCTACAATCCTCTTTATCTCTGTATCCTCTCCCATCTTCTACAACTCTCTCTATCTCCATACCCTCTCTCATCTTCTACAACCCTCTCTATCTCCATAACCTCTCCGATCTTCTGCAACACTCTCCATCTCCGTAACCTCTCCCAGCTTCTACAATCCTGTCTATCTCTGTAACCTCTCCCCTCTTCTAGAAACCTCGCTATCTACGTAACCTCTCCCAACTTCTACAACCCTCTCTATCTCCGTAACCTCCCCCATTTTCAAGTATCCTCTCCATTTCCATAACCTCTCCCATCTTCTACATCCCTCTCTATCTCTGTAACCGCTCCCATCTTCTACAATCCGGCTTATCTCTGTAACCTCTCCCATCTTCTACAATCCTCTATATATCCGTAACCTCTCCCATCTTCTACAACCCTCTCCATCTCTGTAACCACTCCCATATTCTAAAATCCTCTCTATTTCTGTAACATCTCCCATCTTCTACAATCCTCTCTATCTCTGCAACCTCTCCCATCTTCTAAAATCCTCTCTATCTCCGTAACATCTCCCATATTCTACAACCCTCTCTATCACCGTAACCTCTCCCAACTTCTACAACCCTCTCTATCTCCGTAACCTCTCCCAACTTCTACACTCCTCTCTATCTCTGTAACCTCTCCCATCTTCTACAACCCTCTCTATCTCCGTAACTTCTCCCAACTTCTACAAACCTCTCTATCTCCGTAACCTCTCCCATCTTCTGCAACCCACTCTATCTCCCTAACCTCTCCCAGCTGCTACAAACAACTCTATCTCCGTAACATCTCGCATCATCTAAAATCCCCTTTATCTCTGTAACCACACCCATCTTCTACAATCCACTCTATCTCCGTAAGCTCTCCCAACTTCTACAACACATTCTATCTCCGTAACCTCTCCCATCTTCTACAACCCTTTCTATCTCGGTAACCTCTCCCACCTTCTACAACTCTGTCTATCTCCGTAACCTCTCCCATCTTCTACAACCCTCTCTATCTCCCTAACCTCTCCCATCTTCTACAATCCTCTAAATCACCGTAACCTCTCCCATCTTCTACAATCCTCTCTATCTCTGTAACCTCTCCCATCTTTACAACCCTCTCTCTCTCCGGAACCTCTCCCATCTTCTACAACCCTCTCTATCTGTGTAACCTCTCCCATCTTCTACAACCCTCTCTATCTGTGTAACCTCTCCCATCTTCTACAATCCTCTCTATCTCTGTAACCTCTCCCATCTTCTACAATTATCTCTACCTCTGTAACCTCTCCCATCTTCTACAAGCCTCTCTATCTCCCTAAGTGCTCCCATCTTCTACAAACAACTCTATCTCCGTAATCTCTCCCATCTTCTAAAATCCTCTCTATCTCTGTAACTACACCCATCTTCTACAATCCACTCTATCTCAGTAACCTCTCCCAACTTCTACAATCCACTCTATCTCTGTAACCTCTCCCATCTTCTACAACCCTTTCTATCTCTGTAACCTTTCCCATCTACTACAACTCTTTCTATCTTCGTAACCTCTCCCATCTTCTACAACCCTCTCTATCTCCGTAACCTCTACCATCTTCTACAATCTTCTCTATCTCCGTAACCTCTCCCATCCTCTACAATCCTCTCTATCTCTGTAACCTCTCCCATCTTTACAAGCCTCTCTATCTCCGGAACCTCTCCGATCTTCTACAACCCTCAATATCTTTTTAACTTCTCCCATCATCTACAATCCTCTCTATCTCTGTAACCACACCCATCTTCTACAATCCACCCTCTCTCTGTAACCTCTCCCAACTTCTACAACACATTCTATCTCCGTAACCTCTCCCATCTTCTACAACCCTTTCTATCTCGGTATCCTCTCCCATCTTCTACAACTCCGTCTATCTCCGTAACCTCTCCCATCGTCTACAACCCTCTCTATCTCCCTAACCTCTCCCATCTTCTATAATCCTCTAAATCACCGTAACCTCTCCCATCTTCTACAATCCTCTCTATCTCTGTAACCTCTCCCATCTTTACAACCCTCTCTCTCTCCGGAACCTCTCCCATCTTCTACAACCCTCTCTATCTGTGTAACCTCTCCCATCTTCTACAATCCTCTCTATCTCAGTAGCCACTCCCATCTTCTACAATCCTCTCTAGCTCAGCAACCTCTCCCATCTTCTACAACCCTCTCTATCTCTGTCACCTCTCCCATCTTCTACAACCCTCTCTATCTCCATAACATCTCCCATCTTCTACAATCCTCTCTATCTCCGTAAACTCTCCCATCTTCTACAACCCTCTCTATCTCCGTAACCTCTCCCAACTTCTACAACCCTCTCTATCTCCTTAAGCTCTCCCAACTTCTACAACCCTCTCTATCTCCCTAACCTCTCCGATCTTCTACAACCCTCTCGATCTCCGTAACCTCTCCCAGCTTCTACAATCCTGTCTATCTCTGTAACCTCTCCCCTCTTCTAGAAACCTCTCTATCTACGTAACCTCTCCCATCTTCTACAACCCTCTCTATCTCCGGAACCTCTCCCATTTTCTAGTATCCTCTCTATTTCCGTAATCTCTCCCATCTTCTACATCCCTCTCTATCTCTGTAACCGCTCCCATCTTCTACAATCCTGCTTATCTCCGTAACCTCTCCCATATTCTACAATCCTCTATATCTCCGTAACCTCTCCCATCTTCTACAACCCTCTCCATCTCTGTAACCACTCCCATATTCTACAATCCTCTCTATTTCTGTCACATCTCCCATCTTCTACAATCCTCTCTATCTCTGCAACCTCTCCCATCTTCTAAAATCCTCTCTATCTCCGTACCATCTCCCATATTCTACAACCCTCTCTATCTCTCTAACCTCTCCCATCTTCTACAAACCTCTCTATCTGTGTAACCTCTCCCACCTTCTACAATCCTCTCTATCTCCGTAACCTCTCCAATCATCTACACTCCTCTCTATCTCTGTAACCTCTCCCATATCCTACAATCCTCTCTATCTCTGCAACTCTCCCATCTTCTACAACCCTCTCTATCTCCGTCACATCTCCCATCTTCTATTACCGTCTCAATCTCTCTAACCTCTCCCATCTTCTACAATGCTCTCTATCTCCATAACCTCTCCCATCTTCTACAATTATCTCTACCTCTGTAACCTCTCCCATCTTCTACAAGCCTCTCTATCTCGCTCAGCTCTCCCATCTTCTACAAACAACTCTATCTCCGTAATCTCTCCCATCTTCTAGAATCCTCTCTATCTCTGTAACTACACCCATCTTCTACAATCCACTCTATCTCAGTAACCTCTCCCAACTTCTACAATCCACTCTATCTCTGTAACCTCTCCCATCTTCTACAACCCTTTCTATCTCTGTAACCTTTCCCATCTACTACAACACTTTCTATCTCCGTAACCTCTCCCATGTTCTACAACTCTTTCTATCTTCGTAACCTCTCCCATCTTCTACAACCCTCTCTATCTCCGTAACCTCTACCATCTTCTACAATCTTCTCTATCTCCGTAACCTCTCCCATCTTCTACAATCCTCTCTATCTCTGTAACCTCTCCCATCTTTACAAGCCTCTCTATCTCCGGAACCTCTCCGATCTTCTACAACCCTCACTATCTTTTTAACTTCTCCCATCTTCTACAATCCTCTCTATCTCTGTAACCACTCCCATCTTCTACAATCCTCTCTCAGTAAAATCTCCAATCGTCTACAACCCTCTCTATCTCTGTAACCTCTCCCTTCTTCAACAACCCTCTCAATCTCTGTAACCTCTCCAATCTTCTACAATCCTGTTTATCTCAGTAACCTCTCCCATCTTCTACAATCCTGTTTATCTCAGTAACCTCTCCCATCTTCTACAATCCTCTTTATCTCTGTAACCTCTCCCATCTTCTACAACTCTCTCTATCTCCATACCGTCTCTCATCTTCTACAACCCTCTCTATCTCCGTAACCTCTCCGATTTTCTACAATACTTTCCTTTTCCGTAACCTCTCCCAGCTTCTACAATCCTGTCTATCACTGTAACCTCTCCCCTCTTCTAGAAACCTCTCTATCTACGTAACCTCTCCCATCTTCTACAACCCTCTCTATCTCTGTAAACTCTCCAATCATCTACAATCCTGCTTATCTCCGTAACCTCTCCCATCTTCTACAATCCTCTATATCTCCGTAACCTCTCCCATCTTCTACAATACTCTATATCTCCGTAACCTCTCCCATCATCTACAACCCTCTCTATTTCTGTAACATCTCCCATCTTCTACAACCCTCTCCATCTCTGTAACCACTCCCATATTCTACAATCCTCTCTATCTCTGTAACCTCTCCCATTTTCTACAATACTCTATATCTCCGTAACCTCTCCCATCATCTTCAACCCTCTCTATTTCTGTAACATCTCCCATCTTCTACAACCCTCTCCATCTCTGTAACCACTCCCATATACTACAATCCTCTCTATCTCTGTAACCTCTCCCATCTTCTACAATCCTCTCTATCTCTGCAACCTCTCCCATCTTCTACAATCCTCTCTATCTCTGTAACATCTCCCATATTCTACAACCCTCTCTATCTCTCTAACCTCTCCCATCTTCTACAACCCTCTCTATCTGTGTAACCTCTCCCACCTTCTACAATCCTCTCTATCTCCGTAAACTCTCCCATCTTCTACAATCCTCTCTATCTCCTTAAACTCTCCCATCTTCTACAACCCTCTCCCTCTCCATATCCTCTCCCTTCTTCTAGTATCCTCCCTATCTCCGTAACCTCTCCCATCTTCTACAATCCTGCTTATCTCCGTAACCTCTCCCATCTTCTACAACCCTCTCCATCTCTGTAACCACTCCTATATTCTACAATCCTCTCTATTTCTGTCACATCTCCCATCTTCCACAATCCTCTCTATCTCTGCAACCTCTCCCATCTTCTAAAATCCTCTCTATCTCCGTAACATCTCCCATATTCTACAACCCTCTCTATCTCTCTAACCTCTCCCATCTTCTACAAACCTCTCTATCTGTGTAACCTCTCCCACCTTCTACAATCCTCTCTATCTCCGTAACCTCTCCAATCATCTACACTCCTCTCTATCTCTGTAACCTCTCCCATATCCTACAATCCTCTCTATCTCTGCAACTCTCCCATCTTCTACAACCCTCTCTATCTCCGTCACATCGCCCATCTTCTATTACCGTCTCAATCTCTCTAACCTCTCCCATCTTCTACAATGCTCTCTATCTCCATAACCTCTCCCATCTTCTACAATTATCTCTACCTCTGTAACCTCTCCCATCTTCTACAATCCTCTCTATATCCGTAACCTCTACCATCTTCTACAATCTTCTCTATCTCAGTAACCTCTCCCATCTTCTACAATCCTCTCTATCTCTGTAACCTCTCCCATCTTCTACAATCCACTCTATCTCCGGAACCTCTCCGATCTTCTACAACCCTCACTATCTTTTTAACTTCTCCCATCTTCTACAATCCTCTCTATCTCTGTAACCTCTCCCACCTTCTACAATCCTCTCTATCTCCGTAAACTCTCCCATCTTCTACAACCCTCTCTATCTCCTTAACCTCTCCCATCTTCTACAACCCTCTCCCTCTCTGTAGCCTCTCCCTTATTCTAGTATCCTCCCTATCTCCGTAACCTCTCCCATCTTCTACAACCCTCTCTATCTCTGTAACCTTTCCCATCTTCTACAATCCTCTTTATCGCCGTAAAATCTCCCATTTTCTACAATCCGCTCTATCTCTGTAACCTCTCCCATCTTCTACAATCCTCCCTATCTCTGTAACCTCTTCCATCTTCTACAATCCTCTCTATCTCCATAACCTCTCCCATCTTCTACAATCCTCTCTATCTCCGTAACCTGTCCAATCTTCTACAATCCTCTCTATCTCCGTAACCTCTCCCCTCTTCTAGAAACCTCTCTATCTACGTAACCTCTCCCATCTTCTACAACCCTCGCTATCTCTGTAACCTGTCCCTTCTTATACAACCCTCTCTATCTCTATAACTTCTCCCATCTTCTACAACCCTCTCTATCTCTGTAACCTCTCCCATCTTCTACAACCCTCTCTATCTCTGCAACCTCTGCCATCTTCTACAATCCTTTCTATCTCCGTAACATCTCCCATATTCTATAAGCCTCTCTATCTCCGTAACCTCTCCCATCTTCTACAATCCTCTCTATCTCTGTCACCTCTCCTATCTTCTACACCCTCTTATTCTCTGTAACTTCTCCTATCTTCTACACCCCTCTTTATCTGCCTAAACTCTCCCATCTTCTACACTCCTCTCTATCTCCGTAACCTCCCCCATCGTTTACAACCCTCTCTATCTCTGTAACCTCTCCCAGCTTCTACAACCCTCTCTATCTCCGTAACCTCTCCCATCTTCTACAACCCTCCCTATCTCTGTAACCTCTCCCATCTTCTGCAATGCTCTCTCTCTCTGTAACGCCTCCCATCTTCTACAGTCGTCTCCATCTCAGTAATCTCTCCCATCTTCTACAATCCTCTCTTTCTCTGTAACCTCTCCCATCTTCTACAAGCCTCTCTATCTCTGTAACCTCTCTCATCTTTACAACCTCTCTATCTCCATAACCTCCTACAGTGCTATTTATCACCGTAATCTCCTCCTGTTCCTGACAACCTCAATCATCTCTGCTCTCCTGCAGTTCCCGTCTCTGGCTACACATCTCTGATTTCAATCCTTCCACTATTTGGCCTTTAGCTTCCTGAGACCTTAAACCCAGAATTCCCTCTTTAAATATCTCTGCCTCTCTGACCCTCTCTCCCCCTTTCAGAATTTACTAAAATACTTCCTCTATGATCGACTTTTCGGTCTTGTGTCCCCCCTACAAGTGTTTATATGTCCCAGTGTCCGATCGTGAAAGACAACCTGAGCCATCATCTCCCTTTCTGTGTCTGGGTATTGCTGTGTACACACTGTCTGCTGAGTCTCGTACTTCACAAACGTGACCATATAAAGGATCACCAACCTCCCAAAGCTCTCCACCCTCCTCTCTTCTCCTCAGAATAATTCTCCAAGTGACTCTTTGTTTAAAATTGCAGATTCCTCCACGAGTGACTGTGTGGCTGCGGGTGGAATGTGTACCACTGACTCTTGTCCACCCGCTTATTATCTTATAGAGGATTTCTGTGATAACGGCTCTGATTGCTGCTATGTGGGATGAAGCTCCAGTGAGTGCGCTCCCCAAGAGCCCACAGCATGTCGACAATCCAGAATAAGCAGGAGCTGTGTGATTGGTTGAGTGCAACAGGCCCCACCCCACCCCCACCCTCAACCTCCCCCACCCCGAACCTGTCCTTTTATTGCAATAATGAGCTAAATTGAGCAATAAAATTATTTGCATTGATGAGGGCCCCATCTCGGAGTGTTTGCTTCATTCTCCCTTTGTTTCAAGGATTCCCAGTATGGTGGGCAATGTGAGGCCAGTGCGGGAATAAACGCTTGGCAGCAGCTGTAGGGTCACCAGTCTGAGTTGGGGTAATGGGAGAGGGAAGAGACCTGGACAATATCTGGATGCGCCCAGAACAGGAATCCAGGAAGCTGCTGGTATGAGGGGACGGCTATTCTCGAGCTTTCACACTTTGACAATTCGGATTGAATCTTTTTGCGGACCTCTGCACAACCACCACCACCACCACCACACTCCGCTTTTATACAAGAGCAGAAGGGTTAGGAGCATGGGAAGGCCATTCGGCCCATTTGTGCTTTGCTTCTATCCACTGCGGTTTTACACTCCATCCAATATATTCCTTAATTAGCCACGTGGGTAACAATCCGAGTTTACAACATAGGAGGTATCTGAGAACCCAGAACCCCCTGGAGTAGAGAGATCCAAAATATTCACAGCCCTCTGGGGAAATACGTTTCTCCCCATCTCAGACCAAACAGATAGACCCTGCGCCCTCTGACAGCGACCAGCCTGTGCTGGATTCCCCATCCAGGGGCAAATAAACTCTCAGTGTTTACCATTCAGAATTCTGTACCTTTCAATGAGGTCAACACTCTTTCTTCTACACCCCAGAGAATAAAGGCCACATGTGCTCAGTCTCAGCTCACAGGACAAGCTTCTCCCAGGATGATGCATGGCCAGTCAAATGAATAAAAACATCACTTCCCAAAACTGAGTCCATAATTAACACATAGCACAAAATGAACAGCAAACGCTCACTAAATACAGAGCCAACTCAAATAAAAACAAAATAACACTGCAAATGGAAATCACATTGGAAACAGAGCCCACACTGCAAACAGAATCCAAACTGGTCACAGAACAAACATTGCACTCATGGAACAAACAGGACACAGAAACGGAACTGAAATCAGCACCCATAATGAACACATTGCAAAAATTGAGCAAAGACACAAACTGCTTGCAGAAACAACATTGAACACACAGCCCTCACCGAACAGTGAGCCCACACTGAACACAGAGACCACAATGAACACAGAGCCCACACTGAACACAGAGCAAACCCTGAACACAGAGACCACACTGAACACAGAGCCCACACTGAACATGGAGCCCACACTGAAAACAGAGCCCACATTGAACACAGAGCCAACACAGAACACAGACCACACACAGAACACAGAGCCCACACTGAACACGGAGCGCAAACCGAACACATGGCACACACAGAACACAGGACACGAACTGAACACAGATTCAAATCTGAACACAGGGCCCATACCGAACACAGAGCCCACACTGAACAAAGAGCCCACACTGAACACAGAGCCCACACTGAACACAGAGCCCATCATTGAACACAGAGCCCATCACTGAACAAAGAGCCCATCACTGAACACAGAGCACATCACTGAACACAGAGCCCACACTGAACACACATTCAAATCTGAACACAGAGACAATACTGAACACAGAGCCCACACTGAACACAGGGCCTATCACTGAACTCAGAGCCCATCACTGAACAAAGAGCCCATCACTGAACACAGGGCCCACACTGAACACAGGGCCCATCACTGAACTCAGAGCCCATCAGTGAACACAGAGCCCACACTGAACACAGAGCCGACACTGAACACAAAGCTCACACTGAACACAGAGCCCACACTGAACAAAGAGCCGACACTGAACACAGGGCCCACACTGAACACAGAGCCACACTGAACACAGAGCCCATCACTGAACACAGAGCCCACACGGAACACACAGCCAAAAGGAAATAAGACTTCACAGTCAGCACAGAAACCATACTGAACTATGGGCCCATAATGAGAAGATAGAAAAAAAGTAGCAAAGAAACCAAACTGAAAACCAAGTCAAAAGTGAACACAGAGACAACACTGAGCACAGAGCTCAACCAAAAACAGAGCTCACACCGAGCACAGAGCTAACACCGAACACAGAGCCCAAACTGAACACAAAGCTCACACTGAACACAGAGCCTACACTGAACACAGAGACCACACTGAACACAGAGACCACACTGAACACAGAGACCACACTGAACACAGATTCAACACTGAACAAAGGGCCCACACTGAGCACAGAGACCACACTGAACACAGAGACCACACTGAACACATAGCCCACACTGAACACATAGCCCACACTGAACACGGTGCCCAACCTGAAGACAGAGCCCACACTGAACACAGAGCCCACACTAAACACGGTGCCCACACTGAACACTGAGCCCACACTGAACACAGAGCTCACACTGAACACAGAGCCCACATTGAACACAGAGCTCACACTGAACACAGAGCTCACACTGAGCACAGAGCCCACACTGAACAAAGAGACCACACTGAGCACAGAGCCCACACTGAACACAGAGACCACACTGAACACAGAGACCACACTGAACACAGATTCAACACTGAACAAAGGGCCCACACTGAGCACAGAGACCACACTGAACACAGAGCCAACACTGAACAAACAGCCCACACTGAACACAGAGCCCACACTGAACACAGAGCCCACACTGAACACAGAGCCGACACTGAACACAGAGCTCACACTGAACACGGAGCCCATCACTGAACACAGAGCTCACACTGAACACAGGGCCCACACTGAACACAGAGCCCACACTGAACACAGAGCCCATCACTGAACACAGAGCCCATCACTGAACACAGAGCCCACACGGAACACACAGCCAAAAGGAAATAAGACTTCACAATCAGCACAGAAACCATACTGAACTATGGGCCCATAATGAGAAGATAGAAAAAAAGTAGCAAAGAGACCAAACTGAAAACCAAGTCAAAAGTGAACACAGAGACAACACTGAGCACAGAGCTCAACCAAAAACAGAGCTCACACCGAGCACAGAGCTCACACCGAACAGAGAGCCCAAACTGAACACAAAGCTCACACTGAACACAGAGCCTACACTGAACACAGAGACCACACTGAACACAGAGCCCAAACTGAACACAAAGCTCACACTGAACACAGAGCCCACACTGAACACAGAGACCACACTGAACACAGAGACCACACTGAACACGGTGCCCACACTGAACACAGAGCCCACACTGAACACAGAGCCCACACTAAACACGGTGACCACACTGAACACTGAGCCCACACTGAACACAGAGCTCACACTGAACACAGAGCCCACATTGAACACAGAGCTCACACTGAACACAGAGCTCACACTGAGCACAGAGCCCACACTGAACAAAGAGACCACATTGAGCACAGAGCCCACACTGAACACAGAGACCACACTGAACACAGAGACCACACTGAACACAGATTCAACACTGAACAAAGGGCCCACACTGAGCACAGAGACCACACTGAACACAGAGCCCACACTGAACACAGAGACCACACTGAACACAGATTCAACACTGAACAAAGGGACCACACTGAGCACACAGCCCATCACTGAACACAGAGCCCACACTGAACACAAAGCCCACACTGAACACAGAGCCCACACTGAACACAGAGCCCACACTGAACACAGAGCCCACACTGAACACAGAGCCCACACTGAACACAAAGCCCACACTGAACACAGAGCCCACACTGAACACAGAGCCGACACTGAACACAGAGCCCACACTGAACACAGAGCCCACACTGAACACAGAGCCCACACTGAACACAGAGCCGACACTGAACACAGGGCCCACACTGAACACAGAGACCATCACTGAACACAGAGCCCATCAATGAACACAGAGCCCACACGGAACACACAGCCAAAAGGAAATAAGACTTCACAATGAACACAGCGTCCATACTGAACTATGGGCCCACAATGAGAAGATAGAAAAAAAGTAGCAAAGAGACCAAACTGAAAACCAAGTCAAAAGTGAACACAGAGACAACACTGAGCACAGAGCTCAACCAAAAACAGAGCTCACACCGAGCACAGAGGTCACACCGAACACAGAGCCCAAACTGAACACAAAGCTCACACTGAACACAGAGAATACAGTGAACACAGAGACCACACTGAACACAGAGCCCACACTGAACACAGAGCCCACACTGAACACAGAGACCACACTGAACACAGATTTAACACTGAACAAAGGGCCAAGACTGAGCACAGAGACCACACTGAACACTGAGCCCACACTGAACACAGAGCTCACACTGAACACAGAGCCCACATTGAACACAGAGCTCACACTGAACACAGAGCTCACACTGAGCACAGAGCCCACACTGAACAAAGAGACCACACTGAGCACAGAGCCCACACTGAACACAGAGACCACACTGAACACAGAGCCCACACTGAACACAGAGCCCACACTGAACACAGAGCCGACACTGAACACAGAGCTCACACTGAACACGGAGCCCATCACTGAACACAGAGCTCACACTGAACACAGGGCCCACACTGAACACAGAGCCCACACTGAACACAGAGCCCATCACTGAACACAGAGCCCATCACTGAACACAGAGCCCACACGGAACACACAGCCAAAAGGAAATAAGGCTTCACAATCAGCACAGAAACCATACTGAACTATGGGCCCATAATGAGAAGATAGAAAAAAAGTAGCAAAGAGACCAAACTGAAAACCAAGTCAAAAGTGAACACAGAGACAAGACTGAGCACAGAGCTCAACCAAAAACAGAGCTCACACCGAGCACAGAGCTCACACCGAACACAGAGCCCAAACTGAACACAAAGCTCACACTGAACACAGAGCCTACACTGAACACAGAGATCACACTGAACACAGAGCCCACACTGAACACAGAGATCACACTGAACACAGAGATCACACTGAACACAGATTCAACACTGAACAAAGGGCCCACACTGAGCACAGAGACCACACTGAACACAGAGCCCACACTGAACACGTAGCCCACACTGAACACGGTGCCCACACTGAACACAGAGCCCACACTGAACACAGAGCCCACACTAAACACGGTGCCCACACTGAACACTGAGCCCACACTGAACACAGAGCTCACACTGAACACAGAGCACACAGTGAACACAGAGCTCACAGTGAACACAGAGCTCACACTGAGCACAGAGCCCACACTGAACAAAGAGACCACACTGAGCACAGAGCCCACACTGAACACAGAGACCACACTGAACACAGAGACCACACTGAACACAGATTCAACACTGAACAAAGGGCCCACACTGAGCACAGATACCACACTGAACACAGAGCCCACACTGAACACAGAGACCACACTGAACACAGATTCAACACTGAACAAAGGGCCCACACTGAGCACAGAGACCACACTGAACACATAGCCCACACTGAACACACAGCCCACACTGAACACAGAGCCCACACTGAACACAGAGCCCACACTGAACACAGAGCCCACACTGAACACAGATCTCACACTGAACACGGAGCCCATCACTGAACACAGAGCCGACACTGAACACAGGGCCCACACTGAACACAGAGCCCACACTGAACACAGAGACCATCACTGAACACAGAGCCCATCACTGAACACAGAGCCCACACGGAACACACAGCCAAAAGGAAATAAGACTTCACAATGAACACAGCGTCCATACTGAACTATGGGCCCACAATGAGAAGATAGAAAAAAAGTAGCAAAGAGACCAAACTGAAAACCAAGTCAAAAGTGAACACAGAGACAACACTGAGCACAGAGCTCAACCAAAAACAGAGCTCACACCGAGCACAGAGCTCACACCGAACACAGAGCCCAAACTGAACACAAAGCTCAAACTGAACACAGAGCCTACAGTGAACACAGAGACCACACTGAACACAGAGCCCACACTGAACACAGAGACCACACTGAACACAGATTCAACACTGAACAAAGGGCCAAGACTGAGCACAGAGACCACACTGAACACAGAGCCCTCACTGAACACATAGCCCACACTGAACACGGTGCCCACACTGAACACAGAGCCCACACTGAACACAGAGCCCACACTAAACACAGAGCTCACACTGAACACAGAGCCCACATTGAACACAGAGCTCACACTGAACACAGAGCCCACATTGAACACAGAGCTCACACTGAACACAGAGCTCACACTGAGCACAGAGCCCACACTGAACAAAGAGACCACACTGAGCACAGAGCCCACACTGAACACAGAGACCACACTGAACACAGAGACCACACTGAACACAGATTCAACACTGAACAAAGGGCCCACACTGAGCACAGAGACCACACTGAACACAGAGCCCACACTGAACACAGAGCCGACACTGAACACAGATTCAACACTGAACAAAGAGACCACGCTGAGCACAGAGCCCACACTGAACACACAGCCCACACTGAACACACAGCCCACACTGAACACAGAGCCCACACTGAACACAGAGCCCACACTGAACACAGAGCCAACACTGAACACGGTGCCCACACTGAACACAGAGCCCACACTGCACACAGAGCCCACACTGAACACGGTGCCCACACTGAACACTGAGCCCACACTGAACACAGAGCCCACACTGAACACAGAAACCACACTGAACACAGAGCCCACTATGAACACAGAGCCCACACTGAACACAGAGCCCACACTGAACACAGGGCCCACACTGAACACTGAGCCCACACTGAACACAGAGCCCACACTGAACACAGGGCCCACACCGAACACAGAGTTCACACTGAGCACAGAGCCCACACTGAACACAGAGCCCACACTGAACACAGAGCTAACACTGAACACGGAGCCCAAACTTAACACAGAGCCCACACGGAACACACAGCCAAAAGGAAATAATACTGCACAATGAACACAGCGCCCATACTGAATTATGGGCCCATAATGAGAAGTTAGAAAAAATGTAGCAAAGAGCCCAAACTGAAAACCAAGTCAAAAGTGAACACCGAGACAACCCTCAGCACAGAGCTCAAACCAAAAACAGAGCTCACACCAAGCACAGAGCTCACACCGAACACAGAGACCAAACTGAAAACAGAGCTCACACTGAACACAGAGCTCACACTGAGCACAGAGACCATCACTGAACACAGAGCCCATCACTGAACACAGAGCTCACACTGAACACAGAGCCCACACTGAACACAGAGCAAACACTGAACACAGGGCAAACACTGAACACAGGGCAAACACTGAACACAGAACCCAGACTGATCACAGGGGCCACACTGAACACAGGGCCCACACTGAACACAGATGCCACACTGAAAACAGGGCCCACACTTAACACCGAGACCGCACTGAACACTGACCAAGGTTGAAAACAGTGCCCACACTGAACACAGAACCCTAACTGAACACCGAGCCCACACTGAACAACGAGCCCACACTGAACACAGAGCCCACACTGAACACAGAGCCCACACTGAACACAGATCTCACACTGAACACAGATCTCACACTGAACACGGAGCCCATCACTGAACACAGAGCCGACACTGAACACAGGGCCCACACTGAACACAGAGCCCACACTGAACACAGAGACCATCACTGAACACAGAGCCCATCACTGAACACAGAGCCCACACGGAACACACAGCCAAAAGGAAATAAGACTTCACAATGAACACAGCGTCCATACTGAACTATGGGCCCACAATGAGAAGATAGAAAAAAAGTAGCAAAGAGACCAAACTGAAAACCAAGTCAAAAGTGAACACAGAGACAACACTGAGCACAGAGCTCAACCAAAAACAGAGCTCACACCGAGCACAGAGCCCAAACTGAACACAAAGCTCACACTGAACACAGAGCCTACAGTGAACACAGAGACCACACTGAACACAGAGCCCACACTGAACACAGAGACCACACTGAACACAGAGCCCACACTGAACACAGAGCCAACACTGAACACAGAGCGCACACTGAACACAGAGCCCACACTGAACACAGAGCCCACACTGAACACAGAGCTCATACTGAACACAGGGACGACACTGAACACAGAGACCACAATGAACACACAGCCCACACTGAACACAGGGCCCACACTGAACACAGGGCCCACACTGAACACAGAGCCCACACTGAACACAGAGCCCTAACTGAACACAGAGCCCACACTGAACACAGAGCTCACACTGAACACAGAGCCCACATTGAACACAGAGCAAACACTGAACACAGAGACCTCACTGAACACAGGACCCACAATGTACATAGGTCCCACACTTAACACAGAGAACACACTGAACACAGAGCCAACACTGAACACATGGCCCACACTGAACACAGAGCCCATCACTGAACTCAGAGCCCATCACTTAACACACAGCCCACACTGAGCACAGAGCCCACACTGAACAAAGAGACCACACTGAGCACAGAGCCCACACTGAACACAGTGACCACACTGAACACAGAGACCACACTGAACACAGATTCAACACTGAACAAAGGGCCCACACTGAGCACAGAGACCACACTGAACACAGAGCCCGCACCGAGCACAGAGCCCACACTGAACACAGATTCAACACTGAACAAAGGGCCCACACTGAACACAGAGCCCGCACCGAGCACAGAGCCCACACTGAACACAGATTCAACACTGAACAAAGGGCCCACACTGAGCACAGAGACCACACTGAACACAGAGCACACACTGAGCACAGAGACCACACTGAACACTGAGCCCACACTGAACACAGAGCCCACACTGAACACAGAGCCCACACTGAACACAGAGCCCACACTGAACATGGTGCCCACACTGAACACTGAGCCCACACTGAACACAGAGCCCACACTGAACACAGAACCCACACTGAACGCAGAGCCCACACTGAACACAGAGCCCACACCGAACACAGAGCTCACACTGAGCACAGAGCCCACACTGAACACAGAGCCCACACTGAACAAAGAGCTAACACTGAACACAGAGCCCACACGGAACACACAGCCAAAAGGAAATAAGACTTCACAATGAACACAGCGCCCATACTGAACTATGGGCCCATAATGAGAAGTTAGAAAAAATGTAGCAAAGAGCCCAAACTGAAAACCAATTCAAAAGTGAACACAGAGACAACCCTGAGCACAGAGCACAAACCAAAAACAGAGCTCACACCGAGCACAGAGCTCACACCGAACACAGAGACCAAACTGAAAACAGAGCTCACACTGAACACAGAGCTCACACTGAGCACAGAGACCATCACTGAACACAGAGCCCATCACTGAACACAGAGCCCATCACTGAACACAGAGCCCACACTGAACACAGATCAAACACTGAACACAGGGCAAACACTGAACACAGGGCAAACACTGAACACAGAACTCAGACTGAGCACAGGGGCCACACTGAACACAGGGCCCACACTTAACACTGAGACCGCACTGAACACTGACCAAGGTTGAAAACAGTGCCCACACTGAACACAGAGCCCTAACTGAACACCGAGCCCACACTGAACACCGAGCCCACACTGAACACAGAGCCCACACTGAACACAGAGCCCACACTGAACACAGAGCCCACACTGAACACAGAGCCCACACTGAACACAGAGCCCACACTGAACACAGAGCCCACACTGAACACAGAGCTCACACTGAACACAGGGACAACACAGAACACAGAGGCCACAATGAACACACAGCCCACACTGAACACAGAGCCCACACTGAACACAGAAATCGCACCAAGTATTTAGCCCTCACTAAACACAGAGCCGACACTGAACACAGAGCCCTAACTGAACACAGAGCCCACACTGAACACAGAGCTCACACTGAACACAGAGCCCACACTGAACACAGAGCAAACACTGAACACAGAGACCTCACTGAACACAGGACTCACAATGTACATAGGTCCCACACTTAACACAGAGACCACACTCAACACAGAGCCAACACTGAACACAGGGCCCACACTGAACACAGAGCCCATCATTGAACACAGACCCCATCATTGAACACGGAGCCCACACTGAACACAGAGCCCATCACTGAACTCAGAGCCCATCACTGAACACACAGCCCACACTGAGCACAAAGCCCACACTGAACACACAGTCCACACTGAACACACAGCCCACACTGAAGACAGGGTCCGCACTGAACACAGAGCCCATCACTGAACAAGAGCCCACACTGAACACAGAGCCCACACTGAACACAGAGCCCACACTGAACAAAGAGACCACACTGAGCACAGAGCCCACACTGAACACAGTGACCACACTGAACACAGAGACAACACTGAACACAGATTCAACACTGAACAAAGGGCCCACACTGAGCACAGAGACCACACTGAACACAGAGCCCACACTGAACACAGAGCCCACACTGAACACAGAGCCCACACTGAACACAGAGCTCACACTGAACACAGAGCCCACACTGAACACAGAGCAAACACTGAACACAGAGACCTCACTGAACACAGGACTCACAATGTACATAGGTCCCACACTTAACACAGAGACCACACTGAACACAGAGCCAACACTGAACACAGGGCCCACACTGAACACAGAGCCCATCACTGAACACAGACCCCATCATTGAACACGGAGCCCACACTGAACACAGAGCCCATCACTGAACTCAGAGCCCATCACTGAACACACAGCCCACACTGAGCACAAAGCCCACACTGAACACACAGTCCACACTGAACACACAGCCCACACTGAAGACAGGGTCCGCACTGAACACAGAGCCCATCACTGAACAAGAGCCCACACTGAACACAGAGCCCACACTGAACACAGAGCCCACACTGAACAAAGAGACCACACTGAGCACAGAGCCCACACTGAACACAGTGACCACACTGAACACAGAGACAACACTGAACACAGATTCAACACTGAACAAAGGGCCCACACTGAGCACAGAGACCACACTGAACACAGAGCCCACACTGAACACAGAGCCCACACTGAACACAGAGCCCACACTGAACACAGAGCCCACACTGAACACAGAGCTCACACTGAACACAGAGCCCACACTGAACACAGAGCAAACACTGAACACAGAGACCTCACTGAACACAGGACTCACAATGTACATAGGTCCCACACTTAACACAGAGACCACACTGAACACAGAGCCAACACTGAACACAGGGCCCACACTGAACACAGAGCCCATCACTGAACACAGACCCCATCATTGAACACGGAGCCCACACTGAACACAGAGCCCATCACTGAACTCAGAGCCCATCACTGAACACACAGCCCACACTGAGCACAGAGCCCACACTGAACACACAGTCCACACTGAACACACAGCCCACACTGAAGACAGGGTCCGCACTGAACACAGAGCCCATCACTGAACAAGAGCCCACACTGAACACAGAGCCCACACTGAACACAGAGCCCACACTGAACAAAGAGACCACACTGAGCACAGAGCCCACACTGAACACAGTGACCACACTGAACACAGAGACGACACTGAACACAGATTCAATACTGAACAAAGGGCCCACACTGAGCACAGAGCCCACACGGAACACAGAGCCCACACTGAACACAGAGCCCACACTGAACACAGATTCAACACTGAACAAAGGGCCCACACTGAGCACAGAGACCACACTGAACACAGAGACCACACTGAACACACAGCCCAAACTGAACACAGAGCCCACACTGACCACAGAGCCCACACTGAACACAGAGCCCACAAAGAACACTGAGCCCACACTGAACACGGTGCCCACACTGAACACAGAGCCCACACTGAACACAGAGCCCACACTGAACACGGTGCCCACACTGAACACTGAGCCCACACTGAACACAGAGCCCACACTGAACACAGAACCCACACTGAACACAGAGCCCACACTGAACACAGAGCCCGCACCGAACACAGAGCTCACACTGAGCACAGAACCCACACTGAACACAGAGCCCACACTGAACACAGAGCCCACACTGAACACAGAGCCCACACGGAACAAACAGCCAACAGGAAATAATACTTCACAATGAACACAGCGCCCATACTGAACTATGGGCCCATAATGAGAAGTTAGAAAAAATGTAGCAAAGAGCCCAAACTGAAAACCAAGTCAAAAGTGAACACAGAGACAACCCTGAGCACAGAGCTCAAACCAAAAACAGAGCTCACACCGAGCACAGAGCTCTCACCGAACACAGAGACCAAACTGAAAACAGAGCTCACACTGAACACAGAGCTCACACTGAGCACAGAGACCATCACTGAACACAGAGCCCATCACTGAACACAGAGCCCACACTGAACACAGAGCCCACACTGAACACAGAACCCAGACTGAGCACAGGGGCCACACTGAACACAGGGCCCACACTTAACACCGAGACCGCACTGAACACTGACCAAGGTTGAAAACAGTGCCCACACTGAACACAGAGCCCTAACTGAACACCGAGCCCACACTGAACACCGAGCCCACACTGAACACAGAGCCCACACTGAACACAGAGCCCACACTGAACACAGAGCCCACACTGAACACAGAGCCCACACTGAACACAGAGCCCACACTGAACACAGAGCTCACACTGAACACAGGGACAACACTGAACACGGAGACCACACTGAACACAGAGCCCACACTGAACACAGAGCCCACACTGAACACAGTGCAAACACTGAACACAGAGACCTCACTGAACACAGGAACCACAATGTACATAGGTCCCACACTTAACACAGAGACCACACTGAACACAGAGCCCATCACTGAAAACAGACCCCATCATTGAACACGGAGCCCACACTGAACACAGAGCCCATCACTGAACTCAGAGCCCATCACTGAACACACAGCCCACACTGAACACAGAGCCCATCACTGAACACAGAGCCCATCCCTGAACACAGAGCCCATCACTGAACACAGAGCCCACACTGACCACAGAGCCCACACTGAATACAGAGCCCACACTGAACACAGAGCCCACTCTGAACACAGAGCCCACACTGAATACAGAGCCCACACTGAATTCAGAGCCCACACTGAACACAGAGCCCAAACTGAACACAGGGTCCACACTGAACACAGAGCCCATCACTGAACACAGAGCCCACACTGAACACAGGGCCCACACTGAACACAGAGCCCACACGGAACACACAGCCAAAAGGAAGTAAGACATCACAATGAACACAGCGCCCATAAAGAATTATGGGCCCATAATGAGAAGTTGGAAAAAATGTAGCAAAGAGACCAAACTGAAAACCAAGTCAAGTGTGAACACAGAGACAACCCTGAGCACAGAGCTCAAACCAAATACAGAGCTCACACCAAGCACAGAGCTCACACTGAACACAGAGCCCAAACTGAACACAGAGCTCACACTGAACAAAGAGCCCATACTGAGCACGGAGACCACACTGAACACAGAGCCCACAATGAACACAGCGCCCACACTGAACACAGAGCAAACACTGAACACAGGGTAAACAGTGAACACAGAACCAAGACTGAGCACAGGGGCCACACTGAACACAGGGCCCACACTTAACACCGAGACCGCACTGAGCACTGACCAAGGTTGAAAACAGTGCCCACACTGAACACAGAGCCCTAACTGAACACCGAGCCCACACTGAACACAGAGCCCACACTGAACACAGAGCCAACACTGAACACAGAGCCCACACTGAACAAAGAGCCCACACTGAACACAGAGCCCACACTGAACACAGAGCTCACACTGAACACAGGGACGACACTGAACATAGAGACCACAATGAACACACAGCCCACACTGAACACAGAGCCCACACTGAACACAGAAATCGCACTACGTATTTCGCCCTCCCTAAACACAGAGCCGACACTGAACACAGAGCCCTAACTGAACACAGAGCCCACACTGAAAACAGAGCTCACATTGAACACAGAGCCCACACTGAACACAGAGACCACACTGAACACAGAGACCACACTGAACACAGAGACCACACTGAACACAGAGACCACACTGAACACAGATTCAACACTGAACAAAGGGCCCACACTGAGCACAGAGACCACACTGAACACAGAGCCCACACTGAACACAGATTCAACACTGAACAAAGGGCCCACACTGAGCACAGAGACCACACTGAACACAGAGCCCACACTGAACACAAAGCCCAGACTGAACACAAAGCCCACACTGAACACACAGCCCACACTGAACACAGAGTCCACACTGAACACAGAGCCCACACTGAACACGGTGCCCACACTGAACACAGAGCCCACACTGCACACAGAGCCCACACTGAACACGGTGCCCACGCTGAACACTGAGCCCACACTGAACACAGAGCCCACACTGAACACAGAACCCACACTGAACACAGAGCCCACTATGAACACAGAGCCCACACCGACCACAGAGCTCACACTGAGCACAGAGCCCACACTGAACACAGAGCCCACACTGAACACAGAGCTAACACTGAACACAGAGCCCAAACTGAACACAGAGCCCACACGGAACACACAGCCAAAAGGAAATAAGACTTCACAATGAACACAGCGCCCATAATGAATTATGGGCCCATAATGAGAAGTTAGAAAAAATGTAGCAAAGAGCCCAAACTGAAAACCAAGTTAAAAGTGAACACAGAGACAACCCTGAGCACAGAGCTCAAACCAAAAACAGAGATCACACCGAGCACAGAGACAAAACTGAAAACAGAGCTCACACTGAACACAGAGCTCACACTGAGCACAGGACCAAACTGAACACAGAGACCACACTGAACACAAAACCACACTGAACACAGAGCCCATCACTGAACACAGAGCCCACACTGAACACAGAGCCCACACTGAACACAGAGCCCACACTGAACACAGAGCAAACACGGAACACAGGGCAAACACTGAACACAGGGCAAACACTGAACACAGAACCCAGACTGAGCACAGGGGCCACACTGAACACAGGGCCCACACTGAACACAGAGCCCACACTGAACACAGGGCCCACACTGAACACAGGGCCCACACTTAACACCGAGACCGCACTGAACACTGACCAAGGTTGAAAACAGTGCCCACACTGAACACAGAGCCCTAACTGAACACCGAGCCCACACTGAACACCGAGCCCACACTGAACACAGAGCCCACACTGAACACAGAGCCCACACTGAACACAGAGCCCACACTGAACACAGAGCCCACACTGAACACAGAGCCCACACTGAACACAGAGCTCACACTGAACACAGGGACGACACTGAACACAGAGACCACAATGAACACGCAGCCCACACTGAACACAGAGCCCACACTGAACACAGAGCCCACACTGAACACAGAGCTCACACTGAACACAGGGACGACACTGAAAACAGAGCCCACACTGAACACAGAGCCCATCAATGAACACAGAGCCCATCACTGAACACAGAGCCCACACGGAACACACAGCCAAAAGGAAATAAGACTTCACAATCAGCACAGAAACCATACTGAACTATGGGCCCATAATGAGAAGATAGAAAAAAAGTAGCAAAGAGACCAAACTGAAAACCAAGTCAAAAGTGAACACAGAGACAACACTGAGCACAGAGCTCAACCAAAAACAGAGCTCAGACCGAGCAAAGAGCTCACACCGAACACAGAGCCCAAACTGAACACAAAGCTCACACTGAACACAGAGCCTACACTGAACACAGAGCCCACACTGAACACAGAGACCACACTGAACACAGATTCAACACTGAACAAAGGGCCCACACTGAGCACAGAGACCACACTGAACACAGAGCCCACACTGAACACATAGCCCACACTGAACACAGATCCCACACTGAACACAGATCCCACACTGAACACAGAGCCCACACTAAACACAGAGCCCACACTAAACACAGTGCCCACACTAAACACGGTGCCCACACTGAACAATGAGCCCACACTGAAAACAGAGCTCACACTGAACACAGAGCCCACATTGAACACAGAGCTCACACTGAACACAGAGCTCACACTGAGCACAGAGCCCTCACTGAACAAAGAGACCACACTGAGCACAGAGCCCACACTGAACACAGTGACCACACTGAACACAGAGACCACACTGAACTCAGATTCAACACTGAACGAAGGGCCCACACTGAGCACAGAGACCACACTGAACACAGAGCCCACACCGAACACAGAGCCCACACTGAACACAGATTCAACACTGAACAAAGGGCCCACACTGAACACAGAGCCCACACTGAACACACAGCCCACACTGAACACAGAGCCCACACTGAACACAGAGCCCACACAGAACACAGAGCCCACACTGAACACGGTGCCCACACTGAACACTGAGCCCACACTGAACACAGAGCCCACACTGAACACAGAACCCACACTGAACACAGAGCCCACACTGAACACAGAGCCCACAGTGAACACAGAGCTCACACTGAGCACAGAGCCCACACTGAACACAGAGCCCACACTGAACAAAGAGCTAACACTGAACACAGAGCCCACACGGAACACACAGCCAAATGGAAATAAGACTTCACAATGAACACAGCGCCCATACTGAACTATGGGCCCATAATGAGAAGTTAGAAAAAATGTAGCAAAGAGCTTAAACTGAAAACCAAGTCAAAAGTGAACACAGAGACAACCCTGAGCACAGAGCTCAAACCAAAAACAGAGCTCACACCGAGCACAGAGCTCACACCGAACACAGTGACCAAACTGAAAACAGAGCTCACACTGAACACAGAGCTCACACTGAGCACAGAGACCATCACTGAACACAGAACCCATCACTGAACACAGAGCTCACACTGAACACAGAGCCCACACTGAACACAGAGCAAACACTGAACACAGGGCAAACACTGAACACAGGGCAAACACTGAACACAGAACCCAGACTGAGCACAGGGGCCACACTGAACACAGGGCCCACACTTAACACCGAGACCGCACTGAACACTGACCAAGGTTGAAAACAGTGCCCACACTGAACACAGAGCCCTAACTGAACACCGAGCCCACACTGAACACCGAGCCCACACTGAACACAGAGCCCACACTGAACATAGAGCCCACACTGAACACAGTTCCCACACTGAACACAGAGCCCACACTGAACACAGAGCCCACACTGAACACAGAGCTCACACTGAACACAGGGACAACACTGAACACAGAGAGCACAATGAACACACAGCCCACACTGAACACAGAGCCCACAATGAACACAGAAATCGCACCAAGTATTTAGCCCTCACTAAACACAGAGCCGACACTGAACACAGAGCCCTAACTGAACACAGAGCCCACACTGAACACAGAGCTCACACTGAACACAGAGCCCACACTGAACACAGAGCAAACACTGAACACAGAGACCTCACTGAACACAGGACCCACAATGTACATAGGTCCCACACTTAACACAGAGACCACACTGAACACAGAGCCAACACTGAACACAGGGCCCACACTGAACACAGAGCCCATCACTGAACACAGACCCCATCATTGAACACGGAGCCCACACTGAACACAGAGCCTATCACTGAACTCAGAGCCCATCACTGAACACACAGCCCACACTGAGCACAGAGCCCACACTGAACACACAGTCCACACTGAACACACAGCCCACAATGAAGACAGGGTCCGCACTGAACACAGAGCCCATCACTGAACAAGAGCCCACACTGAACACAGAGCCCACACTGAACACAGAGCCCACACTGAACAAAGAGACCACACTGAGCACAGAGCCCACACTGAACACAGTGACCACACTGAACACAGAGACCACACTGAACACAGATTCAACACTGAACAAAGGGCCCACACTGAGCACAGAGACCACACTGAACACAGAGCCCCCACTGAACACAGAGCCCATACTGAACACTGAACCCACACTGAACAAAGGGCCCACACTGAGAACAGAGACCACACTGAACACACAGCCCACACTGAACACACAGCCCACACTGAACACAGAGCCCACACTGAACACAGAGCCCACACTGAACACAGAGCCCACACTGAACACGGTGCCCACACTGAACACAGAGCCCACACTGAACACAGAGCCCACACTGAACACGGTGCCCACACTGAACACAGAGCCCGCACCGAACACAGAGCTCACACTGAGCACAGAGCCCACACTGAACACAGAGCCCACACTGAACACAGAGCCCACACTGAGCACAGAGCCCACACGGAACACACAGCCAACAGGAAATAAGACTTCACAATGAACACAGCGCCCATACTGAACTATGGGCCCATAATGAGAAGTTAGAAAAAATGTAGCAAAGAGCCCAAACTGAAAACCAAGTCAAAAGTGAACACAGAGACAACCCTGAGCACAGAGCTCAAACCAAAAACAGAGCTCACACCGAGCACAGAGCTCACACCGAACACAGAGACCAAACTGAAAACAGAGCTCACACTGAACACAGAGCTCACACTGAGCACAGAGACCATCACTGAACACAGAGCCCATCACTGAACACAGAGCCCACACTGAACACAGAGCCCACACTGAATACAGAGCAAACACTGAACACAGGGCAAACACTGAACACAGGGCAAACACTGAACAAAAACCCAGACTGAGCACAGGGGCCACACTGAACACAGGGCCCACACTTAACACCGAGACCGCACTGAACACTGACCAAGGTTGAAAACAGTGCCCACACTGAACACAGAGCCCTAACTGAACACCGAGCCCACACTGAACACCGGGCCCACACTGAACACAGAGCCCACACTGAACATAGAGCCCATACTGAACACAGTTCCCACACTGAACACAGAGCCCACACTGAACACAGAGCCCACACTGAACACAGAGCTCACACTGAACACAGGGACAACACTGAACACAGAGACCACAATGAACACACAGCCCACACTGAACACAGAGCCCACAATGAACACAGAAATCGCACCAAGTATTTAGCCCTCACTAAACACAGAGCCGACACTGAACACAGAGCCCTAACTGAACACAGAGCCCACACTGAACACAGAGCTCACACTGAACACAGAGCCCACACTGAACACAGAGCAAACACTGAACACAGAGACCTCACTGAACACAGGACTCACAATGTACATAGGTCCCACACTTAACACAGAGACCACACTGAACACAGAGCCAACACTGAACACAGGGCCCACACTGAACACAGAGCCCATCACTGAACACAGACCCCATCATTGAACACGGAGCCCACACTGAACACAGAGCCTATCACTGAACTCAGAGCCCATCACTGAACACACAGCCCACACTGAAGACAGGGTCCGCACTGAACACAGAGCCCATCACTGAACAAGAGCCCACACTGAACACAGAGCCCACACTGAACACAGAGCCCACACTGAACAAAGAGACCACACTGAGCACAGAGCCCACACTGAACACAGTGACCACACTGAACACAGAGACCACACTGAACACAGATTCAACACTGAACAAAGGGCCCACACTGAGCACAGAGACTACACTGAACACAGAGCCGCCACTGAACACAGAGCCCACACTGAACACTGAACCCACACTGAACAAAGGGCCCACACTGAGAACAGAGACCACACTGAACACAGAGCCCACACTGAACACACAGCCCACACTGAACACAGAGACCACACTGAACACAGAGCCCACACTGAACACAGAGCCCACACTGAACACGGTGCCCACACTGAACACTGAGCCCACACTGAACACAGAGCCCACACTGATCACAGAACCCACACTGAACACAGAGCCCACACTGAACACAGAGCCCGCACCGAACACAGAGCTCACACTGAGCACAGAGCCCACACTGAACACAGAGCCCACACTGAACACAGAGCCCACACTGAGCACAGAGCCCACACGGAACACACAGCCAACAGGAAATAAGACTTCACAATGAACACAGCGCCCATACTGAACTATGGGCCCATAATGAGAAGTTAGAAAAAATGTAGCAAAGAGCCCAAACTGAAAACCAAGTCAAAAGTGAACACAGAGACAACCCTGAGCACAGAGCTCAAACCAAAAACAGAGCTCACACCGAGCACAGAGCTCACACCGAACACAGAGACCAAACTGAAAACAGAGCTCACACTGAACACAGAGCTCACACTGAGCACAGAGACCATCACTGAACACAGAGCCCATCACTGAACACAGAGCCCAAAATGAACACAGAGCCCACACTGAATACAGAGCAAACACTGAACACAGGGCAAACACTGAACACAGGGCAAACACTGAACAAAGAACCCAGACTGTGCACAGGGGCCACACTGAACACTGGGCCCACACTTAACACCGAGACCGCACTGAACACTGACCAAGGTTGAAAACAGTGCCCACACTGAACACAGAGCCCTAACTGAACACCGAGCCCACACTGAACACCGAGCCCACACTGAACACAGAGCCCACACTGAACACAGAGCCCACACTGAACACAGAGCCCACACTGAACACAGAGCCCACACTGAACACAGAGCCCTAACTGAACACAGAGCCCACACTGAACACCGAGCCCACACTGAACACAGAGCCCACACTGAACACAGAGCCCACACTGAACACAGAGCCCACACTGAACACAGAGCCCACACTGAACACAGAGCGCACACTGAACACAGAGCAAACACTGAACACAGAGACCTCACTTAACACAGGACCAACAATGTACATAGTCCCACACTTAACACAGAGACCACACTCAACACACAGCCCACACTGAACACAGAGCCCACAATGAACACAGAAATCGCACCAAGTATTTAGCCCTCACTAAACACAGAGCCCACACTGAACACAGAGCAAACACTGAACACAGAGACCTCACTGTACACAGGACCCACAATGTACACAGGTCCCACACTGAACACAGAGCCCACACTGAACACAGAGCAAACACTGAACACAGAGACCTCACTGAACACAGGACCCACAATGTACATAGGTCCCACACTTAACACAGAGACCACACTGAACACAGAGCCAACACTGAAAACAGGGCCCACACTGAACACAGAGCCCATCACTGAACACAGACCCCATCATTGAACACGGAGCCCACACTGAACACAGAGCCTATCACTGAACTCAGAGCCCATCACTGAACACACAGCCCACACTGAGCACAGAGCCCACACTGAACACACAGTCCACACTGAACACACAGCCCACACTGAAGACAGGGTCCGCACTGAACACAGAGCCCATCACTGAACAAGAGCCCACACTGAACACAGAGCCCACACTGAACAAAGAGCCCACACTGAACAAAGAGACCACACTGAGCACAGAGCCCACACTGAACACAGTGACCACACTGAACACAGAGACCACACTGAACACAGATTCAACACTGAACAAAGGGCCCACACTGAGCACAGAGACTACACTGAACACAGAGCCCCCACTGAACACAGAGCCCACACTGAACACAGAGCCCACACTGAACACAGAGCCCACACTGAACACGGTGCCCACACTGAACACTGAACCCACACTGAACAAAGGGCCCACACTGAGAACAGAGACCACACTGAACACAGAGCCCACACTGAACACACAGCCCACACTGAACACAAAGCCCACACTGAACACAGAGCCCACACTGAACACAGAGCCCACACTGAACACGGTGCCCACACTGAACACTGAGCCCACACTGAACACAGAGCCCACACTGAACACAGAACCCACACTGAACACAGAGCCCACACTGAACACAGAGCCCGCACCGAACACAGAGCTCACACTGAGCACAGAGCCCACACTGAACACAGAGCCCACAATGAACACAGAGCCCACACTGAGCACAGAGCCCACACGGAACACACAGCCAACAGGAAATAAGACTTCACAATGAACACAGCGCCCATACTGAACTATGGGCCCATAATGAGAAGTTAGAAAAAATGTAGCAAAGAGCCCAAACTGAAAACCAAGTCAAAAGTGAACACAGAGACAACCCTGAGCACAGAGCTCAAACCAAAAACAGAGCTCACACCGAGCACAGAGCTCACACCGAACACAGAGACCAAACTGAAAACAGAGCTCACACTGAACACAGAGCTCACACTGAGCACAGAGACCATCACTGAACACAGAGCCCATCACTGAACACAGAGCCCAAAATGAACACAGAGCCCACACTGAATACAGAGCAAACACTGAACACAGGGCAAACACTGAACACAGGGCAAACACTGAACAAAGAACCCAGACTGAGCACAGGGGCCACACTGAACACAGGGCCCACACTTAACACCGAGACCGCACTGAACACTGACCAAGGTTGAAAACAGTGCCCACACTGAACACAGAGCCCTAACTGAACACCGAGCCCACACTGAACACCGAGCCCACACTGAACACAGAGCCCACACTGAACACAGAGCCCACACTGAACACAGAGCCCACACTGAACACAGAGCCCACACTGAACACAGAGCCCACACTGAACACAGAGCCCTAACTGAACACAGAGCCCACACTGAACACAGAGCTCACACTGAACACAGAGCGCACACTGAACACAGAGCAAACACTGAACACAGAGACCTCACTTAACACAGGACCAACAATGTACATAGTCCCACACTTAACACAGAGACCACACTCAACACACAGCCCACACTGAACACAGAGCCCACAATGAACACAGAAATCGCACCAAGTATTTAGCCCTCACTAAACACAGAGCCCACACTGAACACAGAGCAAACACTGAACACAGAGACCTCACTGTACACAGGACCCACAATGTACACAGGTCCCACACTTAACACAGAGACCACACTGAACACAGATCCAACAATGAACACAGGGCCCACACTGAACACAGAGCCCATCACTGAACACAGACCCCATCATTGAACACGGAGCCCACACTGAACACAGAGCCCATCACTGAACTCAGAGCCCATCACTGAACACACAGCGCACACTTAGCACAGAGCCCACACTGAACACACAGTCCACACTGAACACACAGCCCACACTGAAGACAGGGTCCGCACTGAACACCGAGCCCATCACTGAACAAGAGCCCACGCTGTACACAGAGCCCACACTGAACTCAGAGCCCACACTGAACACAGAGCCCACTATGAACACAGAGCCCACACTGAACACAGAGCCCACACTGAACACAGAGCCCATCACTGAACACGAAGCCCATCACTGAACACGGAGAACATCACTGAAACAAGATCCCATCACTGAACACAGAGCCCATCAGTGAACACAGAGCCCATCACTGAACACAGAGCCCATCAAAGAACACAGAGCCCACACTGACCACAGAGCCCACACTGAATACAGAGCCCACACTGAACACAGGGTCCACACTGAACACAGAGCCCATCACTGAACACAGAGCCCATCACTGAACACAGAGCCCATCACTGAACACAGGGCCCACACTGAACACAGAGCCCACACTGACCACAGAGCCCACACTGAATACAGAGCCCACACTGAACACAGAGCGCACACGGAACACAGAGCCCACACTGAACACAGAGCCCACACGGAACACACAGCCAAAAGGAAATAAGACTTCACAATGAACACAGCGCCCATAATGAATTATGGGCCCATAATGAGAAGTTGGAAAAAATGTAGCAAAGAGGCCAAACTGAAAACCAAGTCAAATGTGAACACAGAGACAACCCTGAGCACAGAGCTCAAACCAAATACAGAGCTCACACCAAGCACAGAGCTCACACTGAACACAGAGCCCAAACTGAACACAGAGCTCACACTGAATACAGAGCCCATACTGAGCACGGAGACCACACTGAACACAGAGCCCACACTGAACACAGCGCCCACACTGAACACAGAGCAAACACTGAACACAGGGCAAACAGTGAACACAGAACCCAGACTGAGAATAGGGGCCACACTGAACACAGGGCCCACACTTAACACCGAGACCGCACTGAGCACTGACCAAGGTTGAAAACAGTGCCCACACTGAACACAGAGCCCTAACTGAACACCGAGCCCACACTGAACACAGAGCCCACACTGAACACAGAGCCCACACTGAACAAAGAGCCCACACTGAACAAAGAGCCCACACTGAACACAGAGCTCACACTGAACACAGGGACGACACTGAACACAGAGACCACAATGAACACACAGCCCACACTGAACACAGAGCCCACACTGAACACAGAAATCGCACTAAGTATTTAGCCCTCACTAAACACAGAGCCGACCCTGAACACAGAGCCCTAACTGAACACAGAGCCCACACTGAACACAGAGCTCACACTGAACACAGAGCCCACACTGAACACAGAGCAAACACTGAACACAGAGACCTCACTTATCACAGGACCCACAATGTACATAGGTCCCACACTTAACACAGAGACCACACTCAACACAGAGCCAACACTGAACACAGGGCCCACACTGAACACAGAGCCCATCACTGAACACAGACCCCATCATTGAACACAGAGCCCACACTGAACACAGAGCCCATCACTGAACTCAGAGCCCATCACTGAACACAGAGCCCACACTGAGCACAGAGCCCACACTGAATACAGAGCCCACACTGAACACTGGGCCCACACTGAACACACAGACCACACTGAACACAGAGCCCACACTGAACACAGAGCCCACACTGAACACAGAGCCCACACTGAACACAGAGCCCATCACTGAACACAGAGCCCACACGGAACACACAGCCAAAAGGAAATAAGACTTCACACTGAACACAGAGCCCATACTGAGCACGGAGACCACAATGAACACACAGCCCACACTGAACACAGAGCCCACACTGAACACAGAAATCGCACTAAGTATTTAGCCCTCACTAAACACAGAGCCGACCCTGAACACAGAGCCCTAACTGAACACAGAGCCCACACTGAACACAGAGCTCACACTGAACACAGAGCCCACACTGAACACAGAGCAAACACTGAACACAGAGACCTCACTTATCACAGGACCCACAATGTACATAGGTCCCACACTTAACACAGAGACCACACTCAACACAGAGCCAACACTGAACACAGGGCCCACACTGAACACAGAGCCCATCACTGAACACAGACCCCATCATTGAACACAGAGCCCACACTGAACACAGAGCCCATCACTGAACTCAGAGCCCATCACTGAACACAGAGCCCACACTGAGCACAGAGCCCACACTGAATACAGAGCCCACACTGAACACTGGGCCCACACTGAACACACAGACCACACTGAACACAGAGCCCACACTGAACACAGAGCCCACACTGAACACAGAGCCCACACTGAACACAGAGCCCATCACTGAACACAGAGCCCACACGGAACACACAGCCAAAAGGAAATAAGACTTCACACTGAACACAGAGCCCATACTGAGCACGGAGACCACACTGAACACAGAGCCCACACTGAACAAAGGGCCCACACTGAACACAGAGCCCACACTGAACACAGAGCCCACACTGAACACAGAGCCCATCACTGAACACACAGCCAACAGGAAATAAGACTTCACAATGAACACAGCGCCCATAATGAATTATGGGCCCATAATGAGAAGTTGGAAAAAATGTAGCAAAGAGGCCAAACTGAAAACCAAGTCAAATGTGAACACAGAGACAACCCTGAGCACAGAGCTCAAACCAAATACAGTGCTCACACCAAGCACAGAGCTCACACCGAACACAGAGCCAAAACTGAACACAGAGCTCACACTGAACACAGATCCCATACTGAGCACGGAGACCACACTGAACACAGAGCCCACACTGAACAAAGGGCCCACACTGAACACAGGGCCCACACTGAACACAGGGCCCACACTGAACACGGAGCACATCACTGAACCAAGAGCCCATCACTGAACACAAAGCCAACACGAAATTGGACTTCACAATGAACACAGCGCCCATACTGAACTATGGGCCCAAAATGAGAAGTTAGAAAAAACGTAGCAAAGAGCCCAAACTGAAAACCAAGTCAAAAGTGAACACAGAGACAACACTGAGCACAGAGCTCAAACCAAAAGCAGAGCTCACACCGAGCACAGAGCTCGCACCGAAAACAGAGCCCACACTGAAAACAGAGCTCACACTGAACACAGAGCTCACACTGAGCACAGAGACCACATTAAACGCACAGCCCACACGGAACACACAGCCAAATGGAAATAAGACTTCACAATGAACACAGTGCCCTTACTGAACTATGGGCCCATATTGAGATGTTAGAAATAATGCAGCAGAGAGCCCAAACTGAAAACCAAGTCAAAAGTGAACACAGAAACAACCCTGAGCACAGAGCTCAAACGAAAAACAGAGCTCACACCGAGCACAGAGCCCACACTGAAAATGGAGCCCACATTGAACACAGAGCCCACACTGAACACAGAAAACAAACTGAACACAAAACACACACTGAACACAGAGCACACACTGAAGACAGGGCCCAGACACAACACAGGACCCACACTGAACACCGGGACCACACTGAACACAGAAACCACACTGAACACAGCGCCAACACTGAAGACAGGGCCCACAATGAACACAGGGCCCACAGTGAACACAGGGACCACACTGAACACAGGGACCAAATTGAACACAAAGCCGACAAAGAACCCATGGCCCACACTGAACACAGGGACCAAATTGAACACAGAGCCCACACTGAACACAGAGCTCACACTGAACACAGAGCCCACACTGAACACAGAGCCCACACTGAAAACAGGGCCCACACTGAACACAGAGCCGATCACTGAACACAGAGCCCACACTGAGCACAGAGCAAACACTGAACACAGAGACCTCACTGAACACAGGACCCACAATGTACATAGGTCCCACACTTAACACAGAGACCACACTCAACACAGAGCCAACACTGAACACAGGGCCCACACTGAACACAGAGCCCATCACTGAACACAGACCCCATCATTGAACACGGAGCCCACACTGAGCACAGAGCCCACACTGAACACAGAGCCCACACTGAACACAGGGTCCGCTCTGAACACAGAGCCCACACTGAATACAGAGCCCACGCTGAACACAGGGTCCACACTGAACACAGAGCCCATCACTGAACACAGAGCCCACACTGAACACAGAGCTCACACTGAACACAGAGCCCACACTGAACACAGAGCCCACACTGAACACAGGGTCCACACTGAACACAGAGCCCATCACTGAACACAGAGCCCATCACTGAACACAGAGCCCATCACTGAACACAGAGCCCATCACTGAACACAGAGCCCACACGGAACACACAGCCAACAGGAAATAAGACTTCACAATTAACACAGCGCCCATAATGAATTATGGGCCCATAATGAGAAGTTGGAAAAAACGTAGCAAAGAGGCCAAACTGAAAACCAAGTCAAATGTGAACACAGAGACAACCCTGAGCACAGAGCTCAAACCAAATACAGTGCTCACACCAAGCACAGAGCTCACACCGAACACAGAGCCCAAACTGAACACAGGGCCCACACTGAACACAGAGCCCATCACTGAACACGGAGCACATCACTGAACCAAGAGCCCATCACTGAACACAAAGCCAACACGAAATTGGACTTCACAATGAACACAGCGCCCATACTGAACTATGGGCCCAAAATGAGAAGTTAGAAAAAACGTAGCAAAGAGCCCAAACTGAAAACCAAGTCAAAAGTGAACACAGAGACAACACTGAGCACAGAGCTCAAACCAAAAGCAGAGCTCACACCGAGCACAGAGCTCGCACCGAAAACAGAGCCCACACTGAAAACAGAGCTCACACTGAACACAGAGCTCACACTGAGCACAGAGACCACATTAAACGCACAGCCCACACGGAACACACAGCCAAATGGAAATAAGACTTCACAATGAACACAGTGCCCTTACTGAACTATGGGCCCATATTGAGATGTTAGAAATAATGTAGCAGAGAACCCAAACAGAAAACCAAGTCAAAAGTGAACACAGAAACAACCCTGAGCACAGAGCTCAAACGAAAAACAGAACTCACACAAAGCACAGAGCTCACACCGAACACAGAGACCAAACTGAACACAGAGCTCACAGTGAACACAGAGCTCACACTGAGCACAGAGACCAGACTGAACGCAGAGCCACACTGAACACAGAGCCCACACCGAACACAAGGACTACACTGAACACAGAGCTCACACTGAACACAGAGCCCACACTGAAAATGGAGCCCACATTGAACACAGAGCCCACACTGAACACAGAAAACAAACTGAACACAAAACACACACTGAACACAGAGCACACACTGAAGACAGGGCCCAGACTCAACACAGGGCCCACACTGAACACCGGGACCACACTGAACACAGGGACCACACTGAACACAGCGCCAACACTGAAGACAGGGCCCACACTGAACACAGGGCCCACATTGAACACAGGGACCACACTGAACACAGGGACCAAATTGAACACAAAGCCGACAAAGAACCCATGGCCCACACTGAACACAGGGACCAAACTGAACACAGAGCCCACACTGAACACAGAGCTCACACTGAACACAGAGCCAACATTGAACACAGAGCCCACACTGAAAACAGGGCCCACACTGAACACAGAGCCCATCACTGAACACAGAGCCCACACTGAGCACAGAGCCCACACTGAATACAGAGCCCACACTCAACACAGGGTCCACACTGAACACAGAGCCCATCACTGAACACGGAGCCCATCACAGAACACAGAGCCCACACGGAACACACAGCCAAAAGGAAATAAGACTTCACAATGAACACAGCGCCCATACTGAATTATGGGCCCATAATGAGAAGTTAGAAAAAATGTAGTAAAGAGCCCAAACTGAAAACCAAGTCAAAAGTGAACACAGAGACAATCCTGAGCACAGAGCTCAAACCAAAAAGAGAGCCCAAACTGAACAAAGAGCTCACACTGAGCACAGAGACCACGCTGAACAAAGGGACTACACTGAACACAGAGCTCACACTGAACACAGAGACCACACCGAACAAAGGGACTACACTGAACACAGAGCTCACACTGAACACAGAGCCCTAACTGCAAATGGAGCCCACATTGAACACAGAGCACAAACTGAACACAGAGCACACACTGAACACAGAGCACACACTGAACACAGGGCCCACACTGAAGACAGGGCCCACACTGATCACACGGCCCACAGTGAACACAGGGACCACACTGTACACAGTCGTCACTGAACACAGGGCCCACACTGAAGACAGGGCCCACACTGAACACAGGGACCAAACTGAACACAGAGCCCACACTGAACACAGAGCCCACATTGAACACAGGGACGACACTGAACATAGACACCACAGTGAATACAGAGATCCCACTCAGTACTGAGCCAACACTGAACACAGAGCCCACAGTGAACATAGATCCCACACTGAACATAGAGCACACACTTAACACAGAGCCCACACTGAACTCAGAGCCCACACTGAACTCAGAGCCCACACTGAACTCAGAGCCCACACTGAACACAGAGCCCACACTGAACACAGAGCCCACACTGAACACAGAGCCCATACTGAACACAGAGCCCACACTGAACACAGAGCCCACACTGAACAAAGAGCCCACACTGAACACAGAGCCCACACTGAACACAGAACCCATACTGAACACAGAGCCCACACTGAACACAGAGCCCACACTGAACAAAGAGCCCACACTGAACACAGAGCCCACACTGCACACAGAGCCCTCACTGAACACAGAACCCACACTGAACACAGAGCCCACACTGAACACAGAACCCACCCTGAACACAGGGCTGACACTGAACACAGAGCCCACACTGAACACAGAGCCCACACTGAACACAGAACACACACTGAACACAAAACCCACACTGAACACAGAACCCACACTGAACACAGAACCCACACTGAACACAGAACCCACACTGAACACAGAGCCCACACTTAACACAGAGCCCACACTGAACACAGAGCCCACACTGAACACAGAGCCCACACTGAACACAGAGCCCACACTGAACACAGAGCCCACACTGAACACAGGGCCCACACTGAAGAGAGGGGTCACATTGAACACATAGTGCACACCGAACACAGAGCTCATGCCGTACACAGAGCACAAACTGAACACAGGGACAATACATTACACAGGTGAAATAATGAAAACAGAGCTCACACTGAACACAGAGCCCACACTGAACACAGAGCCCACACTGAACACAGAGCCCACACTGAACACAGAGCCCACACTGAACACAGAGCCCACACTGAACACAGAGCCCACACTGAACACAGAGCCCACACTGAACACAGAACCCACACTGAACACAGAGCACACACTGAACGCAGAACCCACACTGAACACAGAGCTCACACTGAACACAGAACCCACACTGAACACAGAGCCCACACTTAACACAGAGCCCACACTGAACACAGAGCCCATACTGAACACAGGGCCCACACTGAAGAGAGGGGTCACATTGAACACATAGTGCACACTGAACACAGAGCTCATGCCGTACACAGAGCACAAACTGAACACAGGGACAATACATTACACAGGTCCAATAATGAAAACAGAGCTCACACTGAACACTGTGCCCACACCACATACAAAGACCCCATTGAACACAGGGTACAAACTAAACACTCAGCCCACACTGAACACAGGGTCCTCACAAAACAAAGTGCACACAATGAACACTGTGCACACACTGCATACAAACCCCCCTTGAAAACAGGGCACACACTAAACACTGAGCCCACACTGAACACAGAGGCCACACTGAACACAGGGCCCACACTAAACACTGAGCCCACACTGAACACAGAGGCCACACTGAACACAGGGCCCACACTGAACACAGAGCCCACACTGAACACATAGTGCACACTGAACACGGAGCCCACACTGAACACAGAGCCCAAACTGAACACAGAGCACACACTGAACACAGAGCACACACTGAACACACAGCCCACACTGAACACAGAGACCACACTGAACACAGAGCACAAACTGAACACAGAGCCCACACTGATCACAGAGCTCACAATGTTCACAGGGCGAACACTAAACACAGGGCCCAAACTGAACACAGAGAACACACCGAACACTGACCAAGATTGAACACAGAGCTCACACTGAACACAGGCTGCAAACTGAACTCAGAGCTCATGCCGTTCACAGAGCAGACAAGGAACACAAGTCCCACACAGAACAAAGAGCACATACGGAACACAGAGCCCACACTGAACACAAAGCCCGCACTGAACACAGAGCCCGCACTGAACACAGAGCCTACACTGAACACAGCGCCCACACTGAACACAGGGAGCACACTGAACACAGAGCCCACAATGAACACAGGGCTGACACTGCACACAGGGACCAAACTGAACACAGAGCCCACACTGAACACAGAGCCCACACTGAACACAGGGACGACACTGAACATAGAGATCACACTGAGTACTGAGCCCAAACCGAACACAGAGCCCACACTGAACACAGGGATGAAACTGAACACAGAGCCCACACTGAACACAGGGCCAACACTGAACACAGAGCCCACACTGAACACAGGGACGACACTGAACACAGAGCCCACATTGAACACAGAGCTCACACCGAGCACAGAGCTCACACCGTACACAGAGCCCAAACTGAACACAGAGCTCACACTGAACACAGAGCTCACACTGAACACAGGGACGACACTGAACACAGAGACCACAATGAACACACAGCCCACACTGAACACAGAGCCCACACTGAACACAGAAATCGCACTAAGTATTTAGCCCTCACTAAACACAGAGCCGAAACTGAACACAGAGCCCACACTGAACACAGAGCCCACACTGAACACAGAGCTCACACTGAACACAGAGCAAACACTGAACACAGAGACCTCACTGAACACAGGACCCACAATGTACATAGGTCCCACACTTAACACAGAGACCACAATCAACACAGAGCCAACACTGAACACAGGGCCCACACTGAACACAGAGACCTCACTCAACACAGAGCCCATCATTGAACACGGAGCCCACACTGAACACAGAGCCCATCACTGAACTCAGAGCCCATCACTGAACACAGAGCCCATCACTGAACACAGAGCCCATCACTGAACACAGAGCCCACACTGAACACACAGCCCACACTGAACACACAGCCCACACTGAACACAGGGTCCGCTCTGAACACAGAGCCCATCCCTGAACACAGAGCTCACACTGAATACAGAGCCCACACTGAACACAGGGTCCACACTTAACACAGAGCCCATCACTGAACACAGAGCCCACACTGAACACAGAGCCCACACTGAACACAGAGCCCATCACTGAACACAGAGCCCACACGAAATTGGACTTCACAATGAACACAGCGCCCATACTGAACTATGGGCCCAAAATGAGAAGTTAGAAAAAACGTAGCAAAGAGCCCAAACTGAAAACCAAGTCAAAAGTGAACACAGAGACAACACTGAGCACAGAGCTCAAACCAAAAGCAGAGCTCACACCGAGCACAGAGCTCGCACCGAAAACAGAGCCCAAACTGAAAACAGAGCTCACACTGAACAAAGAGCTCACACTGAACACAGAGACCACATTAAACACACAGCCCACATGGAACACACAGCCAAATGGAAATAAGACTTCACAATGAACACAGTGCCCACACTGAACTATGGGCCCATATTGAGATGTTAGAAAAAATGTAGCAAAGAGCCCAAATTGAAAACCAAGTCAAAAGTGAACACAGAGACAACCCTGAGCACAGAGCTCAAACGAAAAACAGAACTCACACCGAGCACAGAGCTCACACCGAACACAGAGCTCACACTGAACACAGAGCTCACACTGAGCACAGAGACCAGACTGAACGCAGAACCACACTGAACACAGAGCTCACACTGAACACAGAAAACAAACTGAACACAAAACACACACTGAACACAGAGCACACACTGAAGACAGGGCCCAGACTCAACACAGGGCCCACACTGAACACAGGGCCCACAGTGAACACAGGGACCACACTGAACACAGGGACCAAATTGAACACAAAGCCGACAAAGAACCCATGGCCCACACTGAAAACAGGGACCAAACTGAACACAGAGCCCACACTGAACACAGAGCCCACACTAAACACAGAGCCCAAACTGAACACAGAGCCCACACTGAAGACACAGCCCACACTGAACACAGAGACCACACTGAACACAGAGCACACACTGAACACAGAGCCCACACTGATCACAGAGCTCACACTGAACACAGAGCCCACACTGAACACAGAGCCCACACTGAACACAGAGCCCACACTGAACACAGAGCCCACACTGAACACAGAGCCCAGACTGAACACAGAGCCCACACTGAACACAGAGCCCACACTGAACACAGAGCCTACACTGAACACAGAGACCACACTGAACACAGAGCCCACCCTGAACACAGAACCCACACTGAACACAGAGCCCACACTGAACACAGAGACCACACTGAACACAGAGCACAAACTGAACACAGAGCCCACACTGATCACAGAGCTCACAATGTTCACAGGGCGAACACTAAACACAGGGCCCAAACTGAACACAGTGAATACACCGAACACTGACCAAGATTGAACACAGAGCTCACACTGAACACAGGCTGCAAACTGAACTCAGAGCTCATGCCGTTCACAGAGCAGACAAGGAACACAAGTCCCACACAGAACAAAGAGCACATACGGAACACAGAGCCCACACTGAACACACAGCCCACACTGAACACAGAGCCTACACTGAACACAGCGCCCACACTGAACACAGGGAGCACACTGAACACAGAGCCCACAATGAACACAGGGCTGACACTGCACACAGGGACCAAACTGAACACAGAGCCCACACTGAACACAGAGCCCACACTGAACACAGAGCCTACACTGAACACAGAGCCTACACTGAACACAGCGCCCACACTGAACACAGGGAGCACACTGAACACAGAGCCCACAATGAACACAGGGCTGACACTGCACACAGGGACCAAACTGAACACAGAGCCCACACTGAACACAGAGCCCACACTGAACACAGGGACGACACTGAACATAGAGATCACACTGAGTACTGAGCCCAAACCGAACACAGAGCCCACACTGAACACAGGGATGAAACTGAACACAGAGCCCACACTGAACACAGGGCCAACATTGAACACAGAGCCCACACTGAACACAGGGACGACACTGAACACAGAGCCCACATTGAACACAGAGCTCACATCGAGCACAGAGCTCACACCGTACACAGAGCACAAACTGTACACAGAGCTCACACTGAACACAGAGCTCACACTGAACACAGGGACGACACTGAACACAGAGACCACAATGAACACACAGCCCACACTGAACACAGAGCCCACACTGAACACAGAAATCGCACTAAGTATTTAGCCCTCACTAAACACAGAGCCGAAACTGAACACAGAGCCCACACTGAACACAGAGCCCACACTGAACACAGAGCTCACACTGAACACAGAGCAAACACTGAACACAGAGACCTCACTGAACACAGGACCCACAATGTACATAGGTCCCACACTTAACACAGAGACCACAATCAACACAGAGCCAACACTGAACACAGGGCCCACACTGAACACAGAGACCTCACTCAACACAGAGCCCATCATTGAACACGGAGGCCACACTGAACACAGAGCCCATCACTGAACTCAGAGCCCATCACTGAACACAAAGCCCACACTGAGCACAGAGCCCACACTGAACACACAGCCCACACTGAACACACAGCCCACACTGAACACAGGGTCCGCTCTGAACACAGAGCCCATCCCTGAACACAGAGCTCACACTGAATACAGAGCCCACACTGAACACAGGGTCCACACTTAACACAGAGCCCATCACTGAACACAGAGCCCACACTGAACACAGAGCCCACACTGAACACAGAGCCCATCACTGAACACAGAGCCAACACGAAATTGGACTTCACAATGAACACAGCGCCCATACTGAACTATGGGCCCAAAATGAGAAGTTAGAAAAAACGTAGCAAAGAGCCCAAACTGAAAACCAAGTCAAAAGTGAACACAGAGACAACACTGAGCACAGAGCTCAAACCAAAAGCAGAGCTCACACCGAGCACAGAGCTCGCACCGAAAACAGAGCCCAAACTGAAAACAGAGCTCACACTGAACAAAGAGCTCACACTGAACACAGAGACCACATTAAACACACAGCCCACATGGAACACACAGCCAAATGGAAATAAGACTTCACAATGAACACAGTGCCCACACTGAACTATGGGCCCATATTGAGATGTTAGAAAAAATGTAGCAAAGAGCCCAAATTGAAAACCAAGTCAAAAGTGAACACAGAGACAACCCTGAGCACAGAGCTCAAACGAAAAACAGAACTCACACCGAGCACAGAGCTCACACCGAACACAGAGCTCACACTGAACACAGAGCTCACACTGAGCACAGAGACCAGACTGAACGCAGAACCACACTGAACACAGAGCTCACACTGAACACAGAAAACAAACTGAACACAAAACACACACTGAACACAGAGCACACACTGAAGACAGGGCCCAGACTCAACACAGGGCCCACACTGAACACAGGGCCCACAGTGAACATAGGGACCACACTGAACACAGGGACCAAATTGAACACAAAGCCGACAAAGAACCCATGGCCCACACTGAAAACAGGGACCAAACTGAACACAGAGCCCACACTGAACACAGAGCCCACACTAAACACAGAGCCCAAACTGAACACAGAGCCCACACTGAAGACACAGCCCACACTGAACACAGAGACCACACTGAACACAGAGCACACACTGAACACAGAGCCCACACTGATCACAGAGCTCACAATGATCACAGGGCGAACACTAAACACAGGGCCCAAACTGAACACAGAGAACACACCGAACACTGACCAAGATTGAAAACAGAGCTCACACTGAACACAGGCTGCAAACTGAACTCAGAGCTCATGCCGTTCACAGACCAGACAAGGAACACAAGTCCCACACATAAAAAAGAGCACACACGGAACACAGAGCCCACAAAGAAAACACAGCCCACACTGAACACAGAGCCCACACTGAACACAGAGCCTACACTGAACACAGCGCCCACACTGAACACAGGGACCACACTGAACACAGAGCCCACAATGAACACAGGGCTGACACTGCACACAGGGACCAAACTGAACACAGAGCACACACTGAACTCAGAGCCCACACTGAACACAGGGACGACACTGAACATAGAGATCACACTGAGTACTGAGCCCAAACCGAACACAGAGCCCACACTGAACACAGGGATGAAACTGAACACAGAGCTCACACTGAACACAGGGCCAACACTGAACACAGAGCCCACACTGAACACAGGGACGACACTGAACACAGAGCACACATTGAACACAGAGCTCACACCGAGCACAGATCTCACACCGTACACAGAGCCCAAACTGAACACAGTGCTCACACTGAACACAGAGCTCGCACTGAGCACAGAGACAACACTGAACACAGAGCCCACACTGAACACAGAGCCCACACTGAACACAGAGCCCACACTGAACACAGAGCCCAAACTGAACACAGAGCCCACACTGAACACACAGCCCACACTGAACACAGAGCCCGCACTGAACACAGAGCCCACACTGAACATAGAGCAAACACTGAACACAGAGCACAGACTGAGCACAGGGCCCACACTGAACACAGGGCCCACACTTAACACAGAGACCACACTTAACACAGAGACCACACTTAACACAGAGACCACACCGAACACTGACCAAGGTTGAAAACAGAGCCCACACTGAAAACAAGGCCCAGACTGAGCACAGAGCTCACACTGAACAGAGAGCCTACACTGAACACAGAGCTCACACTGAAAACAGAGCCCACACTGAACACAGGGGCCACACTGAACACAGAGCCCACACTGAACACAGGGCCCACACTGAACACAGAGCCCACACTGAACACAGAGCCCACACTGAACACACAGCCCACACTGAACACAGAGCCCAGACTGAACACAGAGCCCACACTGAACACAGAGCCCACACTGAACACAGGGCCCACACTGAACACGGAGCCCACACTGAACACAAGGAATACACTTAACTCAGGGACACACTGAACACAGAGACCACACTGAACACAGAGCTCACACTGAACACAGAGCACAGAGTGAACACAGAGCCCACACTGAACACAGAGTCCACACTGAACACAGGGCCCACACTGAACACAGGGCAGACACTGAGCAATGACACATATTGAAAGCATAGTCCATAATTAACACAAAGCACAAAATGTACAGCAAACGCTCACTAAATACAGAGCCAACAAAAATAAAAATAAAATGACAATGCTCATGGAAATCACTTTGAAAACAGAGCCCAAACTGCAAATAGAAACCAAACAGCCCACAGAATAAACATTGCACTCATGGAAAAAACAGGACACAGAACCGGTACTGATCTCAGTTCCCATAATAAACGTATTGCACAGGGTGCAAACTGAACACAGAGCTCATGCCGTAAACAGAGCGCACACTGAACACAGGGCCCACACTGCATACAGAGCCCCCACTGAACACGGCAAACAATAAATACTGGGACCCCGCTGAACACAGAGTGCACACTGAACAGAGGGACCACACTGAACACATAGTGCACACTGAACATAGAGCCCACACTGAAGACATGGCCCAGACTGAACACAGGACCCACACTGAACAACACGACCACACTGAACACACAGCCCACACTGAACACAGAGCCCACACTGAACACAGAGCCCACACAGAACACAGAGCCCACACTGAACACAGAGACCACACTGAACACAGAGCCCACACTGAACACAGAGACCACACTGTACACAGAGCCCACACTGAACACAGAGCTCACACAGGACACAGAGCCCACACTGAACACAGAACCCACACTGAACACAGAGCCCACACTGAACACAGAGCCCACACTGAACACAGAGCCCACACTGAACACAGAGCCCTCACTGAACACAGAGCCCACACTGAACGCAGAGCACACATTGAACACAGAGCTCACACCGAGCACAGAGCTCACACCGAACACAGAGCCCAGACTGAACACAGAGCTCACACTGAACACAGAGCTCACACTGAGCACAGAGACCACACTGAACACAGAGCCCAAACTGAACACAGAGCTCACACTGAACACGGAGCTCACACTGAGCACAGAGACCACACTGAACACAGAGCCCACACTGAACAAAGAGCCCGCACTGAACACAGAGCCCACACTGAACATAGAGCAAACACTGAACACAGAGCACAGACTGAGCACAGGGCCCACACTGAACACAGGGCCCACACTTAACACAGAGACCACACTTAACACAGAGACCACACTTAACACAGAGACCACACCGAACACTGACCAAGGTTGAAAACAGAGCCCACACTGAAAACAAGGCCCAGACTGAGCACAGAGCTCACACTGAACAGAGAGCCTACACTGAACACAGAGCTCACACTGAAAACAGAGCCCACACTGAACACAGGGGCCACACTGAACACAGAGCCCACACTGAACACAGGGCCCACACTGAACACAGAGCCCACACTGAACACAGAGCCCACACTGAACACACAGCCCACACTGAACACAGAGCCCACACTGAACACAGAGCCCACACTGAACACAGAGCCCACACTGAACACAGGGCCCACACTGAACACGGAGCCCACACTGAACACAAGGAATACACTTAACTCAGGGACACACTGAACACAGAGACCACACTGAACACAGAGCTCACACTGAACACAGAGCACAGAGTGAACACAGAGCCCACACTGAACACAGGGCCCACACTGAACACAGAACCCACACTGAACACAGGGCAGACACTGAGCAATGACCCATATTGAAAGCATAGTCCATAATTAACACAAAGCACAAAATGTACAGCAAACGCTCACTAAATACAGAGCCAACAAAAATAAAAACAAAATGACAATGCTCATGGAAATCACTTTGAAAACAGAGCCCAAACTGCAAATAGAAACCAAACAGCCCACAGAATAAACATTGCACTCATGGAAAAAACAGGACACAGAACCGGTACTGAACTCAGTTCCCATAATAAACGTATTGCACAGGGTGCAAACTGAACACAGAGCTCATGCCGTAAACAGAGCACACACTGAACACAGAGCCCACACTGCATACAGAGCCCCCACTGAACACGGCAAACAATAAATACTGGGACCCCGCTGAACACAGAGTGCACACTGAACAGAGGGACCACACTGAACACATAGTGCACACTGAACATAGAGCCCACACTGAAGACATGGCCCAGACTGAACACAGGACCCACACTGAACAACACGACCACACTGAACACACAGCCCACACTGAACACAGAGCCCACACTGAACACAGAGCCCACACAGAACACAGAGCCCACACTGAACACAGAGCCCACACTGAACACAGAGCCCACACTGAACACAGAGACCACACTGTACACAGAGCCCACACTGAACACAGAGCTCACACAGGACACAGAGCCCACACTGAACACAGAACCCACACTGAACACAGAGCCCACACTGAACACAGAGCCCACACTGAACACAGAGCCCACACTGAACACAGAGCCCTCACTGAACACAGAGCCCACACTGAACGCAGAGCACACATTGAACACAGAGCTCACACCGAGCACAGAGCTCACACCGAACACAGAGCCCAGACTGAACACAGAGCTCACACTGAACACAGAGCTCACACTGAGCACAGAGACCACACTGAACACAGAGCCCAAACTGAACACAGAGCTCACACTGAACACGGAGCTCACACTGAGCACAGAGACCACACTGAACACAGAGCCCACACTGAACAAAGAGCCCACACTGAACACAGAGTCCACACTGAACACAGAGCCCATACTGAACACAGAACCCACACTGAACACACAGCCCACACTGAACACAGAGGCCACACTGAACACAGATCCCACACTGAACATAGAGCAAACACTGAACACAGAGCCCACACTGAACACAGAGCCCACACTGAACACAGAGCCCACACTGAACACAGAGCCTACACTGAACACAAGGCCCAGACTGAGCACATAGCCCACACTGAACACAGAGCCCACACTGAACACAGAGCCTACACTGAACACAGAGCCTACACTGAACACAGAGCCCACACTGAACACAGAACACACCCTAAACACAGGGCTGACACTGAACACAGAGCCCACACTGAACACAGAGCCCACACTGAACACAGAACCCACACTGAACACAAAGCCCACACTGAACACTGAGCCCACACTTTACACAGAACCCACACTGAACACAGAGCCCACACTGAACAGAGTGCACACTGAACACAGAGCCCACACTGAACACAGGGCCCACACTGAAGAGAGGGGTCACATTGAACACATAGTGCACACTGAACACAGAGCTCATGCCGTACACAGAGCACCAACTGAACACAGGGACAATACATTACACAGGTCCAATAATGAAAACAGAGCTCACACTGAACACTGTGCCCACACCACATACAAAGCCCCCATTGAACACAGGGTACAAACTAAACACTCAGCACACACTGAACACAGGGCCCACAGTGAACACAGGGACCACACTGAACACAGGGAACAAATTGAACACAAAGCCGACAAATAACCTTTGGCCCACACTGAACACAGGGACCAAAATGAACACAGAGCCCACACTGAACACAGAGCCCACACTGAACACAGAGCCTTCACTGAACACAGAGACCACACTGAACACAGAGCCCACACTGAACACAGAGCCCACACTGAACACAGAGCCCACACTGAACACAGAGCCCTCACTGAACACAGAGCCCACACTGAACGCAGAGCACACATTGAACACAGAGCTCACACCGAGCACTGAGCTCACACCGAACACAGAACCCACACTGAACACAGAGCTCACACTGAACACAGAGCTCACACTGAGCACAGAGACCACACTGAACACAGAGCCCAAACTGAACACAGAGCTCACACTGAACACGGAGCTCACACTGAGCACAGAGACCACACTGAACACAGAGCCCACACTGAACACGGAGCCCACACTGAACACAGAGCCCACATTGAAGAGAGGGGTCACATTGAACACATAGTGCACACTGAACACAGAGCTCATGCCGTACACAGAGCACAAATTGAACACAGGGACAATACATTACACAGGTCCAATAATGAAAACAGAGCTCACACTGAACACTGTGCCCACACCACATACAAAGACCCCATTGAACACAGGGTACAAACTAAACACTCAGCCCACACTGAACACAGAACCCACACTGAACACAGAGCCCACACTGAACACAGAACCCACACTGAACACAGAGCACACACTGAACACAGGGCCCACACTGAAGAGAGGGGTCACATTGAACACATAGTGCACACTGAACACAGAGCTCATGCTGTACACAGAGCACAAACTGAACACAGGGACAATACATTACACAGGTCCAATAATGAAAACAGAGCTCACACTGAAAACTGTGCCCACACCACATACAAAGCCCCCATTGAACACAGGGTACAAACTAAACACTTGGCCCACACTGAACACAGGGCCCTCACTGAACACAGCGCCCACACTGAAGACAGGACCCACACTGAACACAGGGCCCACAGTGAACACAGGGACCACACTGAACACAGGGACCAAATTGAACACAAAGCCGACAAAGAACCCATGGCCCACACAGAACACAGGGACCAAACTGAACACAGAGCCCACACTGATCACAGAGCCCACACTGAACACAGAGCCCACACTGAATACAGAGCCCACACTGAACACAGAGCCCACATTGAACACAGAGCCCACACTGAACACAGAGCTCACACAGGACACAGAGCCCACACTGAACACAGAACCCACACTGAACACAGAGCCCACACTGAACACAGAGCCCACACTGAACACAGAGCCCACACTGAACACAGAGCCCTCACTGAACACAGAGCCCACACTGAACGCAGAGCACACATTGAACACAGAGCTCACACCGAGCACAGAGCTGACACCGAACACAGAGCCCAAACTGAACACAGAGCTCACACTGATCACAGAGCTCACACTGAGCACAGAGACCACACTGAACACAAAGCCCAAACTGAACACCGAGCTCACACTGAACACGGAGCTCACACTGAGCACAGAGAACACAATGAACACAGAGCACACACTGAACACAGGGCCCACACTGAAGAGAGGGGTCACATTGAACACATAGTGCACACTGAACACAGAGCTCATGCTGTACACAGAGCACAAACTGAACACAGGGACAATACATTACACAGGTCCAATAATGAAAACAGAGCTCACACTGAACACTGTGCCCACACCACATACAAAGCCCCCATTGAACACAGGGCACAAACTAAACATTCAGCCCACACTGAACACAGGGCCCACAGTGAACACAGGGACCACACTGAACACAGAGCCCACACTGAACACAGAGCCCACACGGAACACAGAGCCCACACTGAACACAGAGCTCACACCGAACACAGAGCCCAAATTGAACACAGAGCTCACACTGAACACAGATCCCACACTGAACATAGAGCAAACACTGAACACAGAGCACAGACTGAGCACAGGGCCCACACTGAACACAGGGCCCACACTTAACACAAAGAGCACACCGAACAATGACCAAGGTTGAAAACAGTGCCCACACTGAACACAAGTCCCAGACTGAGCACAGAGCCCACAGTGATCACAGAGACTACATTGTACACAGAGCCTGCACTGAACACAGAGCCTACACTGAACACAGAGCCCACACTGAACACAGAGCCTACACTGAACACAAGGCCCAGACTGAGCACATAGCCCACACTGAACACAGAGCCCACACTGAACACAGAGCCTACACTGAACACAGAGCCTACACTGAACACAGAGCCCACACTGAACACAGAGCCCACACTGAACACAGAACACACCCTAAACACAGGGCTGACACTGAACACAGAGCCCACACTGAACACAGAGCCCACACTGAACACAGAACCCACACTGAACACAAAGCCCACACTGAACACTGAGCCCACACTTTACACAGAACCCACACTGAACACAGAGCCCACACTGAACAGAGTGCACACTGAACACAGAGCCCACACTGAACACAGGGCCCACACTGAAGAGAGGGGTCAAATTGAACACATAGTGCACACTAAACACAGAGCTCATGCCGTACACAGAGCACCAACTGAACACAGGGACAATACATTACACAGGTCCAATAATGAAAACAGAGCTCACACTGAACACTGTGCCCACACCACATACAAAGCCCCCATTGAACACAGGGTACAAACTATACACTCAGCACACACTGAACACAGGGCCCACAGTGAACACAGGGACCACACTGAACACAGGGAACAAATTGAACACAAAGCCGACAAATAACCTTTGGCCCACACTGAACACAGGGACCAAAATGAACACAGAGCCCACACTGAACACAGAGCCCACACTGAACACAGAGCCCACACTGAACACAGACCACACTGAACACAGAGCCCACACTGAACACAGAGCCCACACTGAACACAGAGCCCACACTGAACACAGAGCCCTCACTGAACACAGAGCCCACACTGAACGCAGAGCACACATTGAACACAGAGCTCACACCGAGCACTGAGCTCACACCGAACACAGAACCCACACTGAACACAGAGCTCACACTGAACACAGAGCTCACACTGAGCACAGAGACCACACTGAACACAGAGCCCAAACTGAACACAGAGCTCACACTGAACACGGAGCTCACACTGAGCACAGAGACCACACTGAACACAGAGCCCACACTGAACACGGAGCCCACACTGAACACAGAGCCCACATTGAAGAGAGAGGTCACATTGAACACATAGTGCACACTGAACACAGAGCTCATGCCGTACACAGAGCACAAACTGAACACAGGGACAATACATTACACAGGTCCAATAATGAAAACAGAGCTCACACTGAACACTGTGCCCACACCACATACAAAGACCCCATTGAACACAGGGTACAAACTAAACACTCAGCCCACACTGAACACAGAACCCACACTGAACACAGAGCCCACACTGAACACAGAACCCACACTGAACACAGAGCACACACTGAACACAGGGCCCACACTGAAGAGAGGGGTCACATTGAACACATAGTGCACACTGAACACAGAGCTCATGCTGTACACAGAGCACAAACTGAACACAGGGACAATACATTACACAGGTCCAATAATGAAAACAGAGCTCACACTGAAAACTGTGCCCACACCACATACAAAGCCCCCATTGAACACAGGGTACAAACTAAACACTCGGCCCACACTGAACACAGGGCCCTCACTGAACACAGCGCCCACACTGAAGACAGGACCCACACTGAACACAGGGCCCACAGTGAACACAGGGACCACACTGAACACAGGGACCAAATTGAACACAAAGCCGACAAAGAACCCATGGCCCACACAGAACACAGGGACCAAACTGAACACAGAGCCCACACTGATCACAGAGCCCACACTGAACACAGAGCCCACACTGAATACAGAGCCCACACTGAACACAGAGCCCACATTGAACACAGAGCCCACACTGAACACAGAGCTCACACAGGACACAGAGCCCACACTGAACAATGAACCCACACTGAACACAGAGCCCACACTGAACACAGAGCCCACACTGAACACAGAGCCCACACTGAACACAGAGCCCTCACTGAACACAGAGCCCACACTGAACGCAGAGCACACATTGAACACAGAGCTCACACCGAGCACAGAGCTCACACCGAACACAGAGCCCAAACTGAACACAGAGCTCACACTGATCACAGAGCTCACACTGAGCACAGAGACCACACTGAACACAAAGCCCAAACTGAACACCGAGCTCACACTGAACACGGAGCTCACACTGAGCACAGAGAACACAATGAACACAGAGCCCACACTGAACACACAGCCCACACTGAACACAGAGACCACACTGAACACAGAGCCCACACTGAACACAGATCCCACACTGAACACAGAGCCCACACTGAACACACAGCCCACACTTAACACAGAGAGCACACTGAACACAGAGACCACACTGAACACAGAGCCCACACTGAACACATAACCTACACTGAACGCAGAGCACACATTGAACACAGAGCTCACACCGAGCACAGAGCTCACACCGAACACAGAGCCCAAACTGAACACAGAGCTCACACTGAACACAGAGCTCACACTGAGCACAGAGACCACACTGAACACAGAGCCCACACTGAACACAGAGCCCACACTAAACACGGTGCCCACACTGAACACTGAGCCCACACTGAACACAGAGCTCACACTGAACACAGAGCCCACATTGAACACAGAGCTCACACTGAACACAGAGCCCACACTAAACACGGTGCCCACACTGAACACTGAGCCCACACTGAACACAGAGCTCACACTGAACACAGAGCCCACACTGAATACAGAGCCCTAACTGAACACAGAGCCCACACTGAACACAGAGACCACACTGAACACAGTGCCCACACTGAACACAGAGACCACACTGAACACAGAGCCCACACTGAACACAGAGACCACACTGAACACAGAACCCACACTGAACACAGAGACTACATTGTACACAGAGCTCACTCTGAACACAGAGCACAGACTGAGCACAGGGCCCACACTGAACACAGGGCCCACACTTAAAACAGAGACCACACCGAACACTGACCAAGGTTGAAAACAGTGCCCATACTGAACACAGAGCCCACACTGAACACAGGGCCCACACTGAACACAGAGCCCACACTGAACACAGAGCCCACACTGAACACAGAGCCCACACTGAACACAGAGCAAACACTGAACACAGAGCCCACACTGAACACAGAGCCCACACTGAACACAGAGCCCACACTGAACACAGAGCCCACACTGAACACAGAAACCACACTGAACACAGAGCTCACACTGAACACAGAGCCCACACTGAACAGAGCCCACACTGAACACAGAGCCCACACTGAACACAGAGCCCACACTGAACACAGAGCCCACACTGAACACAGAGCCCACACTGAACACAGAGCCCACACTGAACACAGAGCCCACACTGAACACAGAGCCCACACTGAACACAGAGCCCACACTGAACACAGAGCCACACTGAACACAGAGCCCACACTGAACACAGAGCCCACACTGAACACAGAGCCCACACTGAACACAGAGCCCACACTGAACACAGAGCCCACACTGAACACAGAGACCACACTGAACACAGAGACCACACTGAACACAGAGCCTACACTGAACACAGAGCCCACACTGAACACAGAGCCCACACTGAACACAGAGCCCACACTGAACACAGAGCCCACACTGAACACGGAGCCAACACTGAACACGGAGCTCACATTGAACGCAGAGCACACATTGAAAACAGAGCTCACACCGAGCACAGAGCTCACACCGAACACAGAGCCCAAACTGAACACAGAGCTCACACTGAACAAAGAGCTCACACTGAGCACAGAGACAACACTGAACACAGAGCCCAAACTGAACACAGAGCTCACACTGAACACGGAGCTCACACTGAGCACAGAGACCACACTGAACACAGAGCCCACACTGAACAGAGAGCCCACACTGAACAGAGAGCCCACACAGAACACAGAGCCCACACTGAACACAGAGCCCACACTGAACACAGAGCCCACACTGAACACAGAACCCACACTGAACACAGAACCCACACTGAATTCAGAGCCCACACTGAACACAGAGCCCACACTGAACACAGGGCCCACACTGAAGAGAGGGGTCACATTGAACACATAGTGCACACTGAACACAGAACCCACACTGAACACAGAACCCACACTGAATTCAGAGCCCACACTGAACACAGAGCCCACACTGAACACAGAACCCCCCCCTCAACACAGGGCTGACACTGAACACAGAGCCCACCCTGAACACAGAGCCCACACTGAACACAGAACCCACACTGAACACAAAGCCCACACTGGACACAAAGCCCACACTGAACACAGAACCCACACTGAACACAGAGCCCACACTGAACACAGAGCCCACACTGAACACAGAGCCCACACTGAACACAGAGTGCACACTGAACACAGAGCCCACACTGAACACAGGGCCCACACTGAAGAGAGGGGTCACATTGAACACATAGTGCACACTGAACACAGAGCTCATGCCGTACACAGAGCACAAACTGAACACAGGGACAATACATTACAAAGGTACAATAATGAAAACAGAGCTCACACTGAACACTGTGCCAAAACCACATACAAAGCCCCCATTGAACACAGGGTACAAACTAAACACTCAGCCCACACTGAACACAGGGCCCACAGTGAACACAGGGACCACACTGAACACAGGGACCAAATTGAAGACAAAGCCGACAAAGAACCCATGGCCCACACTGAACACAGGGACCAAAATGAACACAGAGCCCACACTGAACACAGGGACCACACTGAACACAGAGCCCACACTGAACACAGAGCCCACACGGAACACAGAGCCCACACTGAACACAGAGCTCACACCGAACACAGAGCCCAAATTGAACACAGAGCTCACACTGAACACAGATCCCACACTGAACATAGAGCAAACACTGAACACAGAGCACAGACTGAGCACAGGGCCCACACTGAACACAGGGCCCACACTTAACACAAAGAGCACACCGAACAATGACCAAGGTTGAAAACAGTGCCCACACTGAACACAAGTCCCAGACTGAGCACAGAGCCCACAGTGATCACAGAGCCCACACTGAACACAGAGCCACACTGAACACAGAGCCCACACTGAACACAGAGCCTACACTGAACACAGAGCCCACACTGAACACAGAGCCCACACTGAACACAGAGCCTACACTGAACACAGAGCCCACACTGAACACAGAGCCCACACTGAACACAGAGCCCACACTGAACACAGAGCCCACACTGAACACAGAGCCCACACTGAACACAGAGCCCACACTGAACACAGAGCCCACACTGAACACAGAGCCCACACTGAACACAGAGCCCACACTGAACACAGAGCCCACACTGAACACAGAGCCCACACTGAACACAGAGCCCACACTGAACACAGAGCCCACACTGAACACAGAGCCCACACTGAACACAGAGCCACACTGAACACAGAGCCCACACTGAACACAGAGCCCACACTGAACACAGAACCCACACTGAACACAGAGCCCACACTGAACAGAGTGCACACTGAACACAGAGCCCACACTGAACACAGGGACAATACATTACACAGGTCCAATAATGAAAACAGAGCTCACACTGAACACTGTGCCCACACCACATACAAAGCCCCCATTGAACACAGGGTACAAACTATACAATCAGCACACACTGAACACAGGGCCCACAGTGAACACAGGGACCACACTGAACACAGGGAACAAATTGAACACAAAGCCGACAAATAACCTTTGGCCCACACTGAACACAGGGACCAAAATGAACACAGAGCCCACACTGAACACAGAGCCCACACTGAACAGAGTGCCCACACTGAACACAGAGCCCACACTGAACACAGAGCCCACACTGAACACAGAGCCCACACTGAACACAGAGCCCACACTGAACACAGAGCCCTCACTGAACACAGAGCCCACACTGAACGCAGAGCACACATTGAACACAGAGCTCACACCGAGCACTGAGCTCACACCGAACACAGAGCCCACACTGAACACAGAGCTCACACTGAACACAGAGCTCACACTGAGCACAGAGACCACACTGAACACAGAGCCCAAACTGAACACAGAGCTCACACTGAACACGGAGCTCACACTGAGCACAGAGACCACACTGAACACAGAGCCCACACTGAACACGGAGCCCACACTGAACACAGAGCCCACATTGAAGAGAGGGGTCACATTGAACACATAGTGCACACTGAACACAGAGCTCATGCCGTACACAGAGCACAAACTGAACACAGGGACAATACATTACACAGGTCCAATAATGAAAACAGAGCTCACACTGAACACTGTGCCCACACCACATACAAAGACCCCATTGAACACAGGGTACAAACTAAACACTCAGCCCACACTGAACACAGAACCCACACTGAACACAGAGCCCACACTGAACACAGAACCCACACTGAACACAGAGCACACACTGAACACAGGGCCCACACTGAAGAGAGGGGTCACATTGAACACATAGTGCACACTGAACACAGAGCTCATGCTGTACACAGAGCACAAACTGAACACAGGGACAATACATTACACAGGTCCAATAATGAAAACAGAGCTCACACTGAAAACTGTGCCCACACCACATACAAAGCCCCCATTGAACACAGGGTACAAACTAAACACTCGGCCCACACTGAACACAGGGCCCTCACTGAACACAGCGCCCACACTGAAGACAGGACCCACACTGAACACAGGGCCCACAGTGAACACAGGGACCACACTGAACACAGGGACCAAATTGAACACAAAGCCGACAAAGAACCCATGGCCCACACAGAACACAGGGACCAAACTGAACACAGAGCCCACACTGATCACAGAGCCCACACTGAACACAGAGCCCACACTGAATACAGAGCCCACACTGAACACAGAGCCCACACTGAACACAGAGCCCACACTGAACACAGAGCTCACACAGGACACAGAGCCCACACTGAACACAGAACCCACACTGAACACAGAGCCCACACTGAACACAGAGCCCACACTGAACACAGAGCCCACACTGAACACAGAGCCCTCACTGAACACAGAGCCCACACTGAACGCAGAGCACACATTGAACACAGAGCTCACACCGAGCACAGAGCTCACACCGAACACAGAGCCCAAACTGAACACAGAGCTCACACTGATCACAGAGCTCACACTGAGCACAGAGACCACACTGAACACAGAGCCCAAACTGAACACCGAGCTCACACTGAACACGGAGCTCACACTGAGCACAGAGACCACAATGAACACAGAGCCCACACTGAACACACAGCCCACACTGAACACAGAGACCACACTGAACACAGAGCCCACACTGAACACAGATCCCACACTGAACACAGAGCCCACACTGAACACACAGCCCACACTTAACACAGAGACCACACTGAACACAGAGACCACACTGAACACAGAGCCCACACTGAACACAGAACCTACACTGAACGCAGAGCACACATTGAACACAGAGCTCACACCGAGCACAGAGCTCACACCGAACACAGAGCCCAAACTGAACACAGAGCTCACACTGAACACAGAGCTCACACTGAGCACAGAGACCACACTGAACACAGAGCCCACACTGAACACAGAGCCCACACTAAACACGGTGCCCACACTGAACACTGAGCCCACACTGAACACAGAGCTCACACTGAACACAGAGCCCACAGTGAACACAGAGCTCACACTGAACACAGAGCCCACACTAAACACGGTGCCCACACTGAACACTGAGCCCACACTGAACACAGAGCTCACACTGAACACAGAGCCCACACTGAATACAGAGCCCTAACTGAACACAGAGCCCACACTGAACACAGAGCCCACACTGAACACAGTGCCCACACTGAACACAGAGACCACACTGAACACAGAGCCCACACTGAACACAGAGACCACACTGAACACAGAACCCACACTGAACACGGAGACTACATTGTACACAGAGCTCACACTGAACACAGAGCACAGACTGAGCACAGGGCCCACACTGAACACAGAGCCCACACTTAAAACAGAGACCACACCGAACACTGACCAAGGTTGAAAACAGTGCCCATACTGAACACAGAGCCCACACTGAACACAGGGCCCACACTGAACACAGAGCCCACACTGAACACAGGGCCCACACTGAACACAGAGCACACACTGAACAGAGAGCAAACACTGAACACAGAGCACAGACTGAGCACAGAGCCCACACTGAACAGAGGTCCCACACTTAACACAGAGACCACACTGAACACAGAGACAACATTGTACACAGAGCTCACACTGAACACAGAGCCAACACTGAACAGAGACCCCACACGGAACAAAGAGCCCACACTGAACACAGGGCCCACACTGAACACAGGGCCCACACTGAACACAGGGCCCACAGTGAACACAGGGACCACACTGAACACAGGGACCAAATTGAAGACAAAGCCGACAAAGAACCCATGGCCCACACTGAACACAGGGACCAAACTGAACACAGAGCCCACACTGAACACAGAGCCCACACTGAACACAGAGCCCACACTGAATACAGAGCCCACACTGAACACAGAGCCCACATTGAACACAGAGACCACACTGAACACAGAGACCACACTGAACACAAAGCTCACACTGAACACAGAGCCCACACTGAACACAGAGCCCACACTGAACACAGAGCCCACACTGAACACAGAGCCCACACTGAACACGGAGCCAACACTGAACACGGAGCTCACATTGAACGCAGAGCACACATTGAAAACAGAGCTCACACCGAGCACAGAGCTCACACCGAACACAGAGCCCACACTGAACACAGAGCTCACACTGAACAAAGAGCCCACACTGAGCACAGAGACAACACTGAACACAGAGCCCAAACTGAACACAGAGCTCACACTGAACACGGAGCTCACACTGAGCACAGAGACCACACTGAACACAGAGCCCACACTGAACAGAGAGCCCACACTGAACAGAGAGCCCACACAGAACACAGAGCCCACACTGAACACAGAGCCCACACTGAACACAGAGCCCACACTGAACACAGAACCCACACTGAACACAGAACCCACACTGAATTCAGAGCCCACACTGAACACAGAGCCCACACTGAACACAGGGCCCACACTGAAGAGAGGGGTCACATTGAACACATAGTGCACACTGAACACAGAACCCACACTGAACACAGAACCCACACTGAATTCAGAGCCCACACTGAACACAGAGCCCACACTGAACACAGAACCCCCCCCTCAACACAGGGCTGACACTGAACACAGAGCCCACCCTGAACACAGAGCCCACACTGAACACAGAACCCACACTGAACACAAAGCCCACACTGGACACAAAGCCCACACTGAACACAGAACCCACACTGAACACAGAGCCCACACTGAACACAGAGCCCACACTGAACACAGAGCCCACACTGAACACAGAGTGCACACTGAACACAGAGCGCACACTGAACACAGGGCCCACACTGAAGAGAGGGGTCACATTGAACACATAGTGCACACTGAACACAGAGCTCATGCCGTACACAGAGCACAAACTGAACACAGGGACAATACATTACAAAGGTACAATAATGAAAACAGAGCTCACACTGAACACTGTGCCGAAACCACATACAAAGCCCCCATTGAACACAGGGTACAAACTAAACACTCAGCCCACACTGAACACAGGGCCCACAGTGAACACAGGGACCACACTGAACACAGGGACCAAATTGAAGACAAAGCCGACAAAGAACCCATGGCCCACACTGAACACAGGGACCAAACTGAACACAGAGCCCACACTGAACACAGAGCCCACACTGAACACAGAGCCCACACTGAATACAGAGCCCACACTGAACACAGAGCCCACATTGAACACAGAGACCACACTGAACACAGAGACCAGACTGAACACAGAGCTCACACTGAACACAGAGCCCACACTGAACACAGAGCCCAAACTGAACACAGAGCTCACACTGAACACAGAGCCCACACTGAGCACAGAGCCCACACTGAACACAGAGCCCACACTGAACACAGAGCCCACACTGAACACAGAGCCCACACTGAACACAGAGCCCACACTGAACTCAGAGCCCACAGTGAACACAGAGCCCACTATGAACACAGAGCCCACACTGAACACAGAGCCCACACTGAACACAGAGCCCCACACTGAACACAGAGCCACACTGAAACAGAGCCCACACTGAACACAGAGCCACACTGAACACAGAGCCCACACTGAACACAGAGCCCACACTGACACAGAGCCCACACTGAACACAGAGCCCACACTGAACACAAGAGCCCACACTGAACACAGAGCCCACCACTGAACACAGAGCCACACCTGAACACAGAGCCCACACTGAACACAGAGCCCACACTGAACACAGAGGCCACACTGAACACAGAGCCACACTGAACACAGAGCCACACTGAACACAGAGCCCACACTGAAACACAGAACCCACACTGAACACAGAGCCCACACTGAACACAGAACCCACACTGAACTCAGAGCCCACAGTGAACACAGAGTGCACACTGAACACAGAGCCCACACTGAACACAGGGCCCACACTGAAGAGAGGGCTCACATTGAACACATAGTGCACACTGAACAGAGAGCTCATGCCGGACACAGAGCACAAACTGAACACAGGGACAATACATTACACAGGTCCAATAATGAAAACAGAGCTCACACTGAACACTGTGCCCACACCACATACAAAGCCCCCATTGAACACAGGGCACAAACTAAACATTCAGCCCACACTGAACACAGGGCCCACAGTGAACACAGGGACCACACTGAACACAGAGCCCACACTGAACACAGAGCCCACACTGAACACAGAGCCCACACTGAACACAGAGCCCACACTGAACACAGAGCCCACACTGAACACAGAGACCACACTGAACACAGAGCCCACACTGAACACAGAGCCCACACTGAACACAGAGCTCACACAGGACACAGAGCCCACACTGAACACAGAGCCCACACTGAACACAGAGCTCACACAGGACACAGAGCCCACACTGAACACAGAGCCCACACTGAACACAGAGCCCACACTGAACACAGGGCCCACACTGAAGAGAGGGGTCACTTTGAACACATAGTGCACACTGAACACAGAGCTCATGCCGTACACAGAGCACAAACTGAACACAGGGACAATACCTTACACAGGTCCAATAATGAAAACAGAACTCACACTGAACACTGTGCCCACACCACATACAAAGCCCCCATTGAACATAGGGTACAAACTAAACACTCAGCCCACACTGAACACAGGGCCCACAGTGAACACAGGGACCACACTGAACACAGGGACCAAATTGAACACAAAGCCGACAAAGAACCCATGGCCCACACTGAACACAGGGACCAAACTGAACACAGAGCCCACACTGAACACAGAGCCCACACTGAACACAGAGCCCACACTAAACACAGAGCCCACACTGAACACAGATCCCACACTGAACACAGAGACGACACTGAACAAAGAGACCACACTGAACACAGAGACCACACTGAACACAGAGCCCACACAGGACAGAGAGCCCACACTGAACACAGAACCCACACTGAACACAGAGCCCACACTGAACACAGAGCCCACACTGAACACAGAGCCCACACTGAACACTGAGCCCTCACTGAACACAGAGCCCACACTGAACGCAGAGCACACATTGAACACAGAGATCACACCGAGCACAGAGCTCACACTGAACACAGAGCCCAAACTGAACACAGAGCTCACACTGAACACAGAGCTCACACTGAGCACAGAGACCACACTGAACACAGAGCCCAAACTGAACACAGAGCGCACACTGAACACGGAGCTCACACTGAGCACAGAGACCACACTGAACACAGAGACCACACTGAACACAGAGCCCACACTGAACACAGAGCCCTCACTGAACACAGAGCCCACACTGAACGCAGAGCACACATTGAACACAGAGCTCACACCGAGCACAGAGCTCACACCGAACACAGAGCCCAAACTGAACACAGAGCTCACACTGAACACAGAGCTCACACTGAGCACAGAGACCACACTGAACACAGAGCCCAAACTGAACACAGAGCTCACACTGAACACGGAGCTCACACTGAGCACAGAGACCACACTGAACACAGAGCCCACACTGAACACAGAGCCCACACTGAACACAGAGCTCACACTGAACACAGAGCCCACACTGAACACAGAGCCCATACTGAACACAGAGCCCACAATGAACACACAGCCCACAATGAACACAGAGACCACACTGAACACAGAGCCCACATTGAACACAGATCCCACACTGAACATAGAGCAAACACTGAACACAGAGCACAGACTGAGCACAGGGCCCACACTGAACACAGGGCCCACACTTAACACAGAGACCACACCGAACACTGACCAAGGTTGAAAAGAGTGCTCATAAGGAACACAGAGCCCAGACTGAGCACAGAGCCCTGACTGAGCACAGAGCCCACACTGAACACAGAGTCCACACTGAACACAGAGCTCACACTGAACACAGAGCCCACACTGAACACAGAGCCCACACTGAACACAGAACCCCCCCTCAACACAGGGCTGATATTGAACACAGAGCCCACCCTGAACACAGAGCCCACACTGAACACAGAACCCACACTGAACACAAAGCCCACACTGGACACAGGGCCCACACTGAACACAGAACCCACACTGAACACACAGCCCACACTGAACACAGAGCCCGCACTGAACACAGAGCCCACACTGAACTCAGAGTGCACACTGAACACAGAGCCCACACTGAACACAGAGCCCACACTGAACACAGAGCCCACACTGAACACAGAGTGCACACTGAACACAGAGCCCACACTGAACACAGGGCCCACACTGAAGAGAGGGCTCACATTGAACACATAGTGCACACTGAACACAGAGCTCATGCCGTACACAGAGCACAAACTGAACACAGGGACAATACATTACAAAGGTCCAATAATGAAAACGTTGCTCACACTGAACACTGTGCCGACACCACATACAAAGCCCCCATTGAACACAGGGTACAAACTAAACACTCAGCCCACACTGAACACAGGGCCCACAGTGAACACAGGGACCACACTGAACACAGGGACCAAATTGAAGACAAAGCCGACAAAGAACCCATGGCCCACACTGAACACAGGGACCAAACTGAACACAGAGCCCACACTGAACACAGAGCCCACACTGAATACAGAGCCCACACTGAATACAGAGCCCACACTGAACACAGAGCCCACATTGAACACAGAGACCACACTGAACACAGAGACCACACTGAACACAAAGCTCACATTGAACACAGAGCCCACACTGAACACAGAGCCCACACTGAACACAGAGCCCACACTGAACACAGAGCCCACACTGAACACGGAGCCAACACTGAACACGGAGCTCACATTGAACGCAGAGCACACATTGAAAACAGAGCTCACACCGAGCACAGAGCTCACACCGAACACAGAGCCCAAACTGAACACAGAGCTCACACTGAACACAGAGCTCACACTGAGCACAGAGACAACACTGAACACAGAGCCCAAACTGAACACAGAGCTCACACTGAACACGGAGCTCACACTGAACACAGAGCCCACACTGAACACAGAGCCCACACTGAACACAGAGCCCACACTGAACACAGAACCCACACTGAACACAGAACCCACACTGAATTCAGAGCCCACACTGAACACAGTGCCCACACTGAACACAGGGCCCACACTGAAGAGAGGGGTCACATTGAACACATAGTGCACACTGAACACAGAGCTCATGCCGTACACAGAGCACAAACTGAACACAGGGACAATACATTACACAGGTCCAATAATGAAAACAGAGCTCACACTGAACACTGTGCCCACACCACATACAAAGACCCCATTGAACACAGGGTACAAATTAAACACTCAGCCCACACTGAACACAGAACCCACACTGAACACAGAGCCCACACTGAACACAGAACCCACACTGAACTCAGAGCCCACAGTGAACACAGAGTGCACACTGAACACAGAGCCCACACTGAACACAGGGCCCACAGTGAAGTTAGGGGTCACATTGAACACATAGTGCAAAGTGAACAGAGAGCTCATGCCGGACACAGAGCACAAACTGAACACAGGGACAATACATTACACAGGTCCAATAATGAAAACAGAGCTCACACTGAACACTGTGCCCACACCACATACAAAGCCCCCATTGAACACAGGGCACAAACTAAACATTCAGCCCACACTGAACACAGGGCCCACAGTGAACACAGGGACCACACTGAACACAGAGCCCACACTGAACACAGAGCCCACACTGAACACAGAGCCCACACTGAACACAGAGCCCACACTGAACACAGAGCCCACACTGAACACAGAGACCACACTGAACACAGAGCCCACACTGAACACAGAGCCCACACTGAACACAGAGCTCACACAGGACACAGAGCCCACACTGAACACGGAACCCACCCTCAACACAGGGCTGACACTGAACACAGAGCCCACACTGAACACAGAGCCCACACTGAACACAGAGCCCACACTGAACACAGAGCCCACAATGATCACAGAACCCGCACTGAACACAGAGCCCACACTGAACACAGAGCCCACACTGAACACAGAGCCCACACTGAACACAGGGCCCACACTGAAGAGAGGGGTCACTTTGAACACATAGTGCACACTGAACACAGAGCTCATGCCGTACACAGAGCACAAACTGAACACAGGGACAATACCTTACACAGGTCCAATAATGAAAACAGAACTCACACTGAACACTGTGCCCACACCACATACAAAGCCCCCATTGAACATAGGGTACAAACTAAACACTCAGCCCACACTGAACACAGGGCCCACAGTGAACACAGGGACCACACTGAACACAGGGACCAAATTGAACACAAAGCCGACAAAGAACCCATGGCCCACACTGAACACAGGGACCAAACTGAACACAGAGCCCACACTGAACACAGAGCCCACACTGAACACAGAGCCCACACTAAACACAGAGCCCACACTGAACACAGATCCCACACTGAACACAGAGACGACACTGAACAAAGAGACCACACTGAACACAGAGACCACACTGAACACAGAGCCCACACAGGACAGAGAGCCCACACTGAACACAGAACCCACACTGAACACAGAGCCCACACTGAACACAGAGCCCACACTGAACACAGAGCCCACACTGAACACAGAGCCCACACTGAACACTGAGCCCTCACTGAACACAGAGCCCACACTGAACGCAGAGCACACATTGAACACAGAGATCACACCGAGCACAGATCTCACACTGAACACAGAGCCCAAACTGAACACAGAGCTCACACTGAACACAGAGCTCACACTGAGCACAGAGACCACACTGAACACAGAGCCCAAACTGAACACAGAGCGCACACTGAACACGGAGCTCACACTGAGCACAGAGACCACACTGAACACAGAGACCACACTGAACACAGAGCCCACACTGAACACAGAGCCCTCACTGAACACAGAGCCCACACTGAACGCAGAGCACACATTGAACACAGAGCTCACACCGAGCACAGAGCTCACACCGAACACAGAGCCCAAACTGAACACAGAGCTCACACTGAACACAGAGCTCACACTGAGCACAGAGACCACACTGAACACAGAGCCCAAACTGAACACAGAGCTCACACTGAACACGGAGCTCACACTGAGCACAGAGACCACACTGAACACAGAGCCCACACTGAACACAGAGCCCATACTGAACACAGAGCCCACAATGAACACACAGCCCACAATGAACACAGAGACCACACTGAACACAGAGCCCACATTGAACACAGATCCCACACTGAACATAGAGCAAACACTGAACACAGAGCACAGACTGAGCACAGGGCCCACACTGAACACAGGGCCCACACTTAACACAGAGACCACACCGAACACTGACCAAGGTTGAAAACAGTGCTCATAAGGAACACAGAGCCCAGACTGAGCACAGAGCCCTGACTGAGCACAGAGCCCACACTGAACACAGAGTCCACACTGAACACAGAGCTCACACTGAACACAGAGCCCACACTGAACACAGAACCCCCCCTCAACACAGGGCTGACATTGAACACAGAGCCCACCCTGAACACAGAGCCCACACTGAACACAGAACCCACACTGAACACAAAGCCCACACTGGACACAGGGCCCACACTGAACACAGAGCTCACACTGAACACAGAGCTCACACTGAGCACAGAGACCACACTGAACACAGAGCCCAAACTGAACACAGAGCTCACACTGAACACGGAGCTCACACTGAGCACAGAGACCACACTGAACACAGAGCCCACACTGAACACAGAGCCCATACTGAACACAGAGCCCACAATGAACACACAGCCCACAATGAACACAGAGACCACACTGAACACAGAGCCCACATTGAACACAGATCCCACACTGAACATAGAGCAAACACTGAACACAGAGCACAGACTGAGCACAGGGCCCACACTGAACACAGGGCCCACACTTAACACAGAGACCACACCGAACACTGACCAAGGTTGAAAACAGTGCTCATAAGGAACACAGAGCCCAGACTGAGCACAGAGCCCTGACTGAGCACAGAGCCCACACTGAACACAGAGTCCACACTGAACACAGAGCTCACACTGAACACAGAGCCCACACTGAACACAGAACCCCCCCTCAACACAGGGCTGACATTGAACACAGAGCCCACCCTGAACACAGAGCCCACACTGAACACAGAACCCACACTGAACACAAAGCCCACACTGGACACAGGGCCCACACTGAACACAGAACCCACACTGAACACACAGCCCACACTGAACACAGAGCCCGCACTGAACACAGAGCCCACACTGAACTCAGAGTGCACACTGAACACAGAGCCCACACTGAACACAGAGCCCACACTGAACACAGAGCCCACACTGAACACAGAGTGCACACTGAACACAGAGCCCACACTGAACACAGGGCCCACACTGAAGAGAGGGCTCACATTGAACACATAGTGCACACTGAACACAGAGCTCATGCCGTACACAGAGCACAAACTGAACACAGAGACAATACATTACAAAGGTCCAATAATGAAAACATTGCTCACACTGAACACTGTGCCGACACCACATACAAAGCCCCCATTGAACACAGGGTACAAACTAAACACTCAGCCCACACTGAACACAGGGCCCACAGTGAACACAGGGACCACACTGAACACAGGGACCAAATTGAAGACAAAGCCGACAAAGAACCCATGGCCCACACTGAACACAGGGACCAAACTGAACACAGAGACCACACTGAACACAGAGCCCACACTGAACACAGAGCCCACACTGAATACAGAGCCCACACTGAACACAAAGCTCACATTGAACACAGAGCCCACACTGAACACAGAGCCCACACTGAACACAGAGCCCACACTGAACACAGAGCCCACACTGAACACGGAGCCAACACTGAACACGGAGCTCACATTGAACGCAGAGCACACATTGAAAACAGAGCTCACACCGAGCACAGAGCTCACACCGAACACAGAGCCCAAACTGAACACAGAGCTCACACTGAACACAGAGCTCACACTGAGCACAGAGACAACACTGAACACAGAGCCCAAACTGAACACAGAGCTCACACTGAACACGGAGCTCACACTGAGCACAGAGACCACACTGAACACAGAGCCCACACTGAACACAGAGCCCACACTGAACACAGAGCCCACACTGAACACAGAGCCCACACTGAACACAGAACCCACACTGAACACAGAACCCACACTGAATTCAGAGCCCACACTGAACACAGAGCACACACTGAACACAGGGCCCACACTGAAGAGAGGGGTCACATTGAACACATAGTGCACACTGAACACAGAGCTCATGCCGTACACAGAGCACAAACTGAACACAGGGACAATACATTACACAGGTCCAATAATGAAAACAGAGCTCACACTGAAAACTGTGCCCACACCACATACAAAGCCCCCATTGAACACAGGGTACAAACTAAACACTCGGCCCACACTGACCACAGGGCCCTCACTGAACACAGCGCCCACACTGAAGACAGGACCCACACTGAACACAGAGCCCACAGTGAACACAGGGACCACACTGAACACAGGGACCAAATTGAACACAAAGCCGACAAAGAACCCATGGCCCACACAGAACACAGGGACCAAACTGAACACAGAGCCCACACTGATCACAGAGCCCACACTGAACACAGAGCCCACACTGAACTCAATGCCCACACTGAACACTGAGACCACACTGAACACAGAGCCCACACTGAACACAGAGCTCACACAGGACACAGAGCCCACACTGAACACAGAACCCACACTGAACACAGAGCCCACACTGAACACAGAGCCCACACTGAACACAGAGCCCACACTTAACACAGAGCCCTCACTGAACACAGAGCCCACACTGAACGCAGAGCACACATTGAACACAGAGCTCACACCGAGCACAGAGCTCACACCGAACACAGAGACCAAACCGAACACAGAGCTCACACTGATCACAGAGCTCACACTGAGCACAGAGACCACACTGAACACAGAGACCAAACTGAACACCGAGCTCACACTGAACACGGAGCTCACACTGAGCACAGAGACCACAATGAACACAGAGCCCACACTGAACACACAGCCCACACTGAACACAGAGACCACACTGAACACAGAGCCCACACTGAACACACAGCCCACACTTAACACAGAGAACACACTGAGCACAGAGCCCACACTGAACACAGAACCTACACTGAACGAAGAGCACACATTGAACACAGAGCTCACACCGAGCACAGAGCTCACACCGAGCACAGAGCCCAAACTGAACACAGAGCTCACACTGAACACAGAGCTCACACTGAGCACAGAGACCACACTGAACACAGAGCCCACACTGAACACAGAGCCCACACTGAACACAGAGCCCACACTGAACACAGAGACCACACTGAACACAGAGCCCACACTGAACACAGAGACCACACTGAACACAGAACCCACACTGAACACAGGGCCCACACTTAAAACAGAGACCACACTGAACACAGAGCCCACACTGAACACAGAGACCACACTGAACACAGAGCTCACACTGAACGCAGAGCACAGACTGAGCACAGGGCCCACACTGAACACAGGGCCCACACTTAAAACAGAGACCACACCAAACACTGACCAAGGTTGAAAACAGTGCCCATACTGAACACAGAGCCCACACTGAACACAGGGCCCACACTGAACACAGAGCCCACACTGAACACAGGGCCCACACTGAACACAGAGCACACACTGAACATAGAGCAAACACTGAACACAGAGCACAGACTGAGCACAGAGCCCACACTGAACACAGGGCCCACACTTAACACAGAGACCACACTGAACACAGAGACTACATTGTACACAGAGCTCACACTGAACACAGAGCCAACACTGAACAGAGACTCCACACGGAACAAAGAGCCCACACTGAACACAGGGCCCACACTGAACACAGGGCCCACACTGAACACAGGGCCCACACTGAACACAGAGCCCACACTGAACACAGAGACCACACTGAACACAGAGCCCACACTGAACACAGAGGCCACACTGAACACAGAGCCCACACTGAAGAGAGGGGTCACATTGAACACATAGTGCACACTGAACACAGAGCTCATGTCGTACACAGAGCACAAACTGAACACAGGGACAATACATTACAAAGGTCCAATAATGAAAACAGAGCTCACACTGAACACTGTGCCGACACCACATACAAAGCCCCCAACGAACACAGGGTACAAACTAAACACTCAGCCCACACTGAACACAGGGCCCACAGTGAACACAGGGCCCACACTGAACACAGGGACCAAATTGAAGACAAAGCCGACAAAGAACCCATGGCCCACACTGAACACAGGGACCAAACTGAACACAGAGCCCACACTGAACACAGAGCCCACACTGAACACAGAGCCCACACTGAATACAGAGCCCACACTGAACACAGAGAACACATTGAACACAGAGACCACCCTGAACACAGAGACCACACTGAACACAAAGCTCACACTGAACACAGAGCCCACACTGAACACAGAGCCCACACTGAACACAGAGCCCACACTGAACACGGAGCCAACACTGAACACGGAGCTCACATTGAACGCAGAGCACACATTGAAAACAGAGCTCACACCGAGCACAGAGCTCACACCGAACACAGAGCCCAAACTGAACACAGAGCTCACACTGAACAAAGAGCTCACACTGAGCACAGAGACAACACTGAACACAGAGCCCAAACTGAACACAGAGCTCACACTGAACACGGAGCTCACACTGAGCACAGAGACAACACTGAACACAGAGCCCACACTGAACACAGAGCCCACACTGAACACAGAGCCCACACTGAACACAGAGCCCACACTGAACACAGAACCCACACTGAACACAGAGCCCACACTGAATTCAGAGCCCACACTGAACACAGAGCACACACTGAACACAGGGCCCACACTGAAGAGAGGGGTCACATTGAACACATAGTGCACACTGAACACAGAGCTCATGCCGTACACAGAGCACAAACTGAACACAGGGACAACACATTACACAGGTCCAATAATGAAAACAGAGCTCACACTGAACACTATGCCCACACCACATACAAAGACCCCATTGAACACAGGGTACAAACTAAACACTCAGCCCACACTGAACACAGAACCCACACTGAACACAGAGCCCACACTGAACACAGAACCCACACTGAACACAGAGCCCACAGTGAACACAGAGTGCACACTGAACACAGAGCCCACACTGAACACAGGGCCCACACTGAAGAGAGGGGTCACATTGAACACATAGTGCACACTGAACAGAGAGCTCATGCCGTACACAGAGCACAAACTGAACACAGGGACAATACATTACACAGGTCCAATAATGAAAACAGAGCTCACACTGAACACTGTGCCCACACCACATACAAAGCCCCCATTGAACACAGGGCACAAACTAAACATTCAGCCCACACTGAACACAGGGCCCACAGTGAACACAGGGACCACACTGAACACAGAGCCCACACTGAACACAGAGCCCACACTGAACACAGAGCCCACACTGAACACAGAGCCCACACTGAACACAGAGACCACACTGAACACAGAGACCACACTGAACACAGAGCCCACACTGAACACAGAGCCCACACTGAACACAGAGCTCACACAGGACACAGAGCCCACATTGAACACAGAACCCACACTGAACACAGAGCCCACACTGAACACAGAGCCCACACTGAACACAGAGCCCACACTGAACACAGAGCCCTCACTGAACACAGAGCCCACTCTGAACGCAGAGCACACATTGAACACAGAGCTCACACCGAGCACAGAGTTCACACCGAACACAGAGCCCAAACTGAACACAGAGCTCACACTGAACACAGAGCTCACACTGAGCACAGAGACCACACTGAACACAGAGCCCAAACTGAACACAGAGCTCACACTGAACACGGAGCTCACACTGAGCACAGAAACCACAATGAACACAGAGCCCACACTGAACACAGAGCCCACACTGAACACACAGCCCACACTTAACACAGAGACCACACTGAACACAGAGCCCACACTGAACACAGAACCTACACTGAACGAAGAGCACACATTGAACACAGAGCTCACACCGAGCACAGAGCTCACACCGAACACAGAGCCCAAACTGAACACAGAGCTCACACTGAACACAGAGCTCACACAGAGCACAGAGACCACACTGAACACAGAGCCCACACTGAACACAGAGCCCACACTGAACACAGAGCCCACACTGAACACAGAGACCACACTGAACACAGAGCCCACACTGAACACAGAGACCACACTGAACACAGAACCCACACTGAACACAGAGACTACATTGTACACAGAGCTCACACTGAACACAGAGCACAGACTGAGCACAGGGCCCACACTGAACACAGGGCCCACACTTAAAACAGAGACCACACCGAACACTGACCAAGGTTGAAAACAGTGCCCATACTGAACACAGAGCCCACACTGAACACAGGGCCCACACTGAACACAGAGCCCACACTGAACACAGGGCCCACACTGAACACAGAGCACACACTGAACATAGAGCAAACACTGAACACAGAGCACAGACTGAGCACAGAGCCCACACTGAACACAGGGCCCACACTTAACACAGAGACCACACTGAACACAGAGACTACATTGTACACAGAGCTCACACTGAACACAGAGCCAACACTGAACAGAGACCCCACACGGAACAAAGAGCCCACACTGAACACAGGGCCCACACTGAACACAGGGCCCACACTGAACACAGGGCCCACACTGAACACAGAGCCCACACTGAACACAGAGACCACACTGAACACAGAGCCCACACTAAACACAGAGGCCACACTGAACACAGAGCCCACACTGAAGAGAGGGGTCACATTGAACACATAGTGCACACTGAACACAGAGCTCATGCCGTACACAGAGCACAAACTGAACACAGGGACAATACATTACAAAGGTCCAATAATGAAAACAGAGCTCACACTGAACACTGTGCCGACACCACATACAAAGCCCCCATTGAACACAGGGTACAAACTAAACACTCAGCCCACACTGAACACAGGGCCCACAGTGAACACAGGGCCCACACTGAACACAGGGACCAAATTGAAGACAAAGCCGACAAAGAACCCATGGCCCACACTGAACACAGGGACCAAACTGAACACAGAGCCCACACTGAACACAGAGCCCACACTGAACACAGAGCCCACACTGAATACAGAGCCCACACTGAACACAGAGCCCACATTGAACACAGAGACCACCCTGAACACAGAGACCACACTGAACACAAAGCTCACACTGAACACAGAGCCCACACTGAACACAGAGCCCACACTCAACACAGAGCCCACACTGAACATGGAGCCAACACTGAACACGGAGCTCACATTGAACGCAGAGCACACATTGAAAACAGAGCTCACACCGAGCACAGAGCTCACACCGAACACAGAGCCCAAACTGAACACAGAGCTCACACTGAACAAAGAGCTCACACTGAGCACAGAGACAACACTGAACACAGAGCCCAAACTGAACACAGAGCTCACACTGAACACGGAGCTCACACTGAGCACAGAGACCACACTGAACACAGAGCCCACACTGAACACAGAGCCCACACTGAACACAGAGCCCACACTGAACACAGAGCCCACACTGAACACAGAACCCACACTGAACACAGAACCCACACTGAATTCAGAGCCCACACTGAACACAGAGCCCACACTGAACACAGGGCCCACACTGAAGAGAGGGGTCACATTGAACACATAGTGCACACTGAACACAGAGCTCATGCCGTACACAGAGCACAAACTGAACACAGGGACAATACATTACACAGGTCCAATAATGAAAACAGAGCTCACACTGAACACTATGCCCACACCACATACAAAGACCCCATTGAACACAGGGTACAAAACTAAACACTCAGCCCACACTGAACACAGAACCCACACTGGACACAGAGCCCACACTGAACACAGAACCCACACTGAACACAGAGCCCACACTGAACACAGAGTGCACACTGAACACAGAGCCCACACTGAACACAGGGCCCACACTGAAGAGAGGGGTCACATTGAACACATAGTGCACACTGAACAGAGAGCTCATGCCGTACACAGAGCACAAACTGAACACAGGGACAATACATTACACAGGTCCAATAATGAAAACAGAGCTCACACTGAACACTGTGCCCACACCACATACAAAGCCCCCATTGAACAAAGGGCACAAACTAAACATTCAGCCCACACTGAACACAGGGCCCACAGTGAACACAGGGACCACACTGAACACAGAGCCCACACTGAACACAGAGCCCACACTGAACACAGAGCCCACACTGAACACAGAGCCCACACTGAACACAGAGACCACACTGAACACAGAGACCACACTGAACACAGAGCCCACACTGAACACAGAGCCCACACTGAACACAGAGCTCACACAGGACAAAGAGCCCACATTGAACACAGAACCCACACTGAACACAGAGCCCACACTGAACACAGAGCCCACACTGAACACAGAGCCCACACTGAACACAGAGCCCTCACTGAACACAGAGCCCACACTGAACGCAGAGCACACATTGAACACAGAGCTCACACCGAGCACAGAGTTCACACCGAACACAGAGCCCAAACTGAACACAGAGCTCACACTGAACACAGAGCTCACACTGAGCACAGAGACCACACTGAACACAGAGCCCAAACTGAACACAGAGCTCACACTGAACACGGAGCTCACACTGAGCACAGAGACCACAATGAACACAGAGCCCACACTGAACACAGAGCCCACACTGAACACACAGCCCACACTTAACACAGAGACCACACTGAACACAGAGCCCACACTGAACACAGAACCTACACTGAACGAAGAGCACACATTGAACACAGAGCTCAAACCGAGCACAGAGCTCACACCGAACACAGAGCCCAAACTGAACACAGAGCTCACACTGAACACAGAGCTCACACAGAGCACAGAGACCACACTGAACACAGAGCCCACACTGAACACAGAGCCCACACTGAACACAGAGCCCACACTGAACACAGAGACCACACTGAACACAGAGCCCACACTGAACACAGAGACCACACTGAACACAGAACCCACACTGAACACAGAGACTACATTGTACACAGAGCTCACACTGAACGCAGAGCACAGACTGAGCACAGGGCCCACACTGAACACAGGGCCCACACTTAAAACAGAGACCACACCAAACACTGACCAAGGTTGAAAACAGTGCCCATACTGAACACAGAGCCCACACTGAACACAGGGCCCACACTGAACACAGAGCCCACACTGAACACAGGGCCCACACTGAACACAGAGCACACACTGAACATAGAGCAAACACTGAACACAGAGCACAGACTGAGCACAGAGCCCACACTGAACACAGGGCCCACACTTAACACAGAGACCACACTGAACACAGAGACGACATTGTACACAGAGCTCACACTGAACACAGAGCCAACACTGAACAGAGACTCCACACGGAACAAAGAGCCCACACTGAACACAGGGCCCACACTGAACACAGGGCCCACACTGAACACAGGGCCCACACTTAACAAAGAGCCCACACTGAACACAGAGACCACACTGAACACAGAGCCCACACTGAACACAGAGGCCACACTGAACACAGAGCCCACACTGAAGAGAGGGGTCACATTGAACACATAGTGCACACTGAACACAGAGCTCATGCCGTACACAGAGCACAAACTGAACACAGGGACAATACATTACAAAGGTCCAATAATGAAAACAGAGCTCACACTGAACACTGTGCCGACACCACATACAAAGCCCCCATTGAACACAGGGTACAAACTAAACACTCAGCCCACACTGAACACAGGGCCCACAGTGAACACAGGGACCACACTGAACACACGGACCAAATTGAAGACAAAGCCGACAAAGAACCCATGGCCCACACTGAACACAGGGACCAAACTGAACACAGAGCCCACACTGAACACAGAGCCCACACTGAACACAGAGCCCACACTGAATACAGAGCCCACACTGAACACAGAGCCCACCTTGAACACAGAGCCCACCTTGAACACAGAGACCACACTGAACACACAATCCACTCTGTACACAGAGCCCACACTGAACACAGAGCCCACACTGAACACAGAGCCCACACTGAACACAGAGCTCACACTGAACACGGAGCTCACATTGAACGCAGAGCGCACTTTGAACACAGAGCCCACACTGAACACAGAGCTCACACTGAACACAGAGCCCACACTGATCACGGAGCACACACCGAACAAAGATCCCACACCAAGCACAGAGACCACACTGAACACAGAGCCCAAACTGAACACCAAGCTCACACTGAACACGGAGCTCACACTGAGCACAGAGCCCACACTGAACACAGAGCCCACACTGAACACAGAGCCCACACTGAACACAGAGCCCACACTGAACACAGAGCCCACACTGAACACAGAGCCCACACTGAACACAGAACCCACACTGAACTCAGAGCCCACACTGAACACAGAGCCCACACTGAACACAGGGCCCACACTGAAGAGAGGGGTCACATTGAACACATAGTGCCACACTGAACACAGAGCTCATGCCGTACACAGAGCACAAACTGAACACAGGGACAATACATTACACAGGTCCAATAATGAAAACAGAGCTCACACTGAACACTATGCCCACACCACATACAAAGACCCCATTGAACACAGGGTACAAACTAAACACTCAGCCCACACTGAACACAGAACCCACACTGAACACAGAGCCCACACTGAACACAGAACCCACACTGAACACAGAGCCCACAGTGAACACAGAGTGCACACTGAACACAGAGCCCACACTGAACACAGGGCCCACACTGAAGAGAGGGGTCACATTGAACACATAGTGCACACTGAACAGAGAGCTCATGCCGTACACAGAGCACAAACTGAACACAGGGACAATACATTACACAGGTCCAATAATGAAAACAGAGCTCACACTGAACACTGTGCCCACACCACATACAAAGCCCCCATTGAACAAAGGGCACAAACTAAACACTCAGCCCACACTGAACACAGGGCCCACAGTGAACACAGGGACCACACTGAACACAGAGCCCACACTGAACACAGAGCCCACACTGAACACAGAGCCCACACTGAACACAGAGCCCACACTGAACACAGAGACCACACTGAACACAGAGACCACACTGAACACAGAGCCCACACTGAACACAGAGCCCACACTGAACACAGAGCTCACACAGGACAAAGAGCCCACATTGAACACAGAACCCACACTGAACACAGAGCCCACACTGAACACAGAGCCCACACTGAACACAGAGCCCACAATGAACACAGAGCCCTCACTGAACACAGAGCCCACACTGAACGCAGAGCACACATTGAACACAGAGCTCACACCGAGCACAGAGTTCACACCGAACACAGAGCCCAAACTGAACACAGAGCTCACACTGAACACAGAGCTCACACTGAGCACAGAGACCACACTGAACACAGAGCCCAAACTGAACACAGAGCTCACACTGAACACGGAGCTCACACTGAGCACAGAGACCACAATGAACACAGAGCCCACACTGAACACAGAGCCCACACTGAACACACAGCCCACACTTAACACAGAGACCACACTGAACACAGAGCCCACACTGAACACAGAACCTACACTGAACGAAGAGCACACATTGAACACAGAGCTCAAACCGAGCACAGAGCTCACACCGAACACAGAGCCCAAACTGAACACAGAGCTCACACTGAACACAGAGCTCACACAGAGCACAGAGACCACACTGAACACAGAGCCCACACTGAACACAGAGCCCACACTGAACACAGAGCCCACACTGAACACAGAGACCACACTGAACACAGAGCCCACACTGAACACAGAGACCACACTGAACACAGAACCCACACTGAACACAGAGACTACATTGTACACAGAGCTCACACTGAACGCAGAGCACAGACTGAGCACAGGGCCCACACTGAACACAGGGCCCACACTTAAAACAGAGACCACACCAAACACTGACCAAGGTTGAAAACAGTGCCCATACTGAACACAGAGCCCACACTGAACACAGGGCCCACACTGAACACAGAGCCCACACTGAACACAGGGCCCACACTGAACACAGAGCACACACTGAACATAGAGCAAACACTGAACACAGAGCACAGACTGAGCACAGAGCCCACACTGAACACAGGGCCCACACTTAACACAGAGACCACACTGAACACAGAGACGACATTGTACACAGAGCTCACACTGAACACAGAGCCAACACTGAACAGAGACTCCACACGGAACAAAGAGCCCACACTGAACACAGGGCCCACACTGAACACAGGGCCCACACTGAACACAGGGCCCACACTGAACACAGAGCCCACACTGAACACAGAGACCACACTGAACACAGAGCCCACACTGAACACAGAGGCCACACTGAACACAGAGCCCACACTGAAGAGAGGGGTCACATTGAACACATAGTGCACACTGAACACAGAGCTCATGCCGTACACAGAGCACAAACTGAACACAGGGACAATACATTACAAAGGTCCAATAATGAAAACAGAGCTCACACTGAACACTGTGCCGACACCACATACAAAGCCCCCATTGAACACAGGGTACAAACTAAACACTCAGCCCACACTGAACACAGGGCCCACAGTGAACACAGGGCCCACACTGAACACAGGGACCAAATTGAAGACAAAGCCGACAAAGAACCCATGGCCCACACTGAACACAGGGACCAAACTGAACACAAAGCCCACACTGAACACAGAGCCCACACTGAACACAGAGCCCACACTGAATACAGAGCCCACACTGAACACAGAGCCCACATTGAACACAGAGACCACCCTGAACACAGAGACCACACTGAACACAAAGCTCACACTGAACACAGAGCCCACACTGAACACAGAGCCCACACTGAACACAGAGCCCACACTGAACACAGAGCCCACACTGAACACAGAGCCCACACTGAACACGGAGCCAAAACTGAACACGGAGCTCACATTGAACGCAGAGCACACATTGAAAACAGAGCTCACACCGAGCACAGAGCTCACACCGAACACAGAGCCCAAACTGAACACAGAGCTCACACTGAACAAAGAGCTCACACTGAGCACAGAGACAACACTGAACACAGAGCCCAAACTGAACACAGAGCTCACACTGAACACGGAGCTCACACTGAGCACAGAGACCACACTGAACACAGAGCCCACACTGAACACAGAGCCCACACTGAACACAGAGCCCACACTGAACACAGAACCCACACTGAACACAGAACCCACACTGAATTCAGAGCCCACACTGAACACAGAGCCCACACTGAACACAGGGCCCACACTGAAGAGAGGGGTCACATTGAACACATAGTGCACACTGAACACAGAGCTCATGCCGTACACAGAGCACAAACTGAACACAGGGACAATACATTACACAGGTCCAATAATGAAAACAGAGCTCACACTGAACACTATGCCCACACCACATACAAAGACCCCATTGAACACAGGGTACAAACTAAACACTCAGCCCACACTGAACACAGAACCCACACTGAACACAGAGCCCACACTGAACACAGAACCCACACTGAACACAGAGCCCACAGTGAACACAGAGTGCACACTGAACACAGAGCCCACACTGAACACAGGGCCCACACTGAAGAGAGGGGTCACATTGAACACATAGTGCACACTGAACAGAGAGCTCATGCCGTACACAGAGCACAAACTGAACACAGGGACAATACATTACACAGGTCCAATAATGAAAACAGAGCTCACACTGAACACTGTGCCCACACCACATACAAAGCCCCCATTGAACACAGGGCACAAACTAAACATTCAGCCCACACTGAACACAGGGCCCACAGTGAACACAGGGACCACACTGAACACAGAGCCCACACTGAACACAGAGCCCACACTGAACACAGAGCCCACACTGAACACAGAGCCCACACTGAACACAGAGACCACACTGAACACAGAGACCACACTGAACACAGAGCCCACACTGAACACAGAGCCCACACTGAACACAGAGCTCACACAGGACACAGAGCCCACACTGAACACAGAACCCACACTGAACACAGAGCCCACACTGAACACAGAGCCCACACTGAACACAGAGCCCACACTGAACACAGAGCCCTCACTGAACACAGAGCCCACACTGAACGCAGAGCACACATTGAACACAGAGCTCACACCGAGCACAGAGTTCACACCGAACACAGAGCCCAAACTGAACACAGAGCTCACACTGAACACAGAGCTCACACTGAGCACAGAGACCACACTGAACACAGAGCCCAAACTGAACACAGAGCTCACACTGAACACGGAGCTCACACTGAGCACAGAGACCACAATGAACACAGAGCCCACACTGAAACCAGAGCCCACACTGAACACAGAGCCCACACTGAACGCAGAGCACACATTGAACACAGAGCTCACACCGAGCACAGAGCTCACACCGAACACAGAGCCCAAATTGAACACAGAGCTCACACTGAACACGGATCCCACACTGAACATAGAGCAAACACTGAACACAGAGCACAGACTGAGCACAGGGCCCACACTGAACACAGGGCCCACACTTAACACAAAGAGCACACCGAACAATGACCAAGGTTGAAAACAGTGCCCACACTGAACACAAGTCCCAGACTGAGCACAGAGCCCACAGTGAACACAGAGACAACATTGTACACAGAGCCTGCACTGAACACAGAGCCTACACTGAACACAGAGCCCACACTGAATACGGAGCCTACACTGAACACAAGGCCCAGACTGAGCACATAGCCCACACTGAACACAGAGCCTACACTGAACACAGAGCCTACACTGAACACAGAGTCCACACTGAACACAGAGCCCACACTGAACACAGAACACACCCTCAACACAGGGCTGACACTGAACACAGAGCCCACACTGAACACAGAGCCCACACTGAACACAGAACCCACACTGAACACAAAGCCCCCACTGAACACAGAGCCCACACTTTACACAGAACCCACACTGAACACAGAGCCCACACTGAACAGAGCGCACACTGAACACAGAGCCCACACTGAACACAGGGCCCACACTGAAGAGAGGGGTCACATTGAACACATAGTGCACACTGAACACAGAGGTCATGCCGTACACAGAGCACCAACTGAACACAGGGACAATACATTACACAGGTCCAATAATGAAAACAGAGCTCACACTGAACACTGTGCCCACACCACATACAAAGCCCCCATTGAACACAGGGTACAAACTAAACACTCAGCACACACTGAACACAGGGCCCACAGTGAACACAGGGACCACACTGAACACAGGGAACAAATTGAACACAAAGCCGACAAATAACCTTTGGCCCACACTGAACACAGGGACCAAAATGAACACAGAGCCCACACTGAACACAGAGCCCACACTGAACACAGAGCCCACACTGAACACAGAGACCACACTGAACACAGAGCCCACACTGAACACAGAGCCCACACTGAACACAGAGCCCACACTGAACACAGAGCCCTCACTGAACACAGAGCCCACACTGAACGCAGAGCCCACATTGAAGAGAGGGGTCACATTGAACACATAGTGCACACTGAACACAGAGCTCATGCCGTACACAGAGCACAAACTGAACACAGGGACAATACATTACACAGGTCCAATAATGAAAACAGAGCTCACACTGAACACTGTGCCCACACCACATACAAAGACCCCATTGAACACAGGGTACAAACTAAACACTCAGCCCACACTGAACACAGAACCCACACTGAACACAGAGCCCACACTGAACACAGAACCCACACTGAACACAGAGCACACACTGAACACAGGGCCCACACTGAAGAGAGGGGTCACATTGAACACATAGTGCACACTGAACACAGAGCTCATGCCGTACACAGAGCACAAACTGAACACAGGGACAATACATTACACAGGTCCAATAATGAAAACAGAGCTCACACTGAACACTGTGCCCACACCACATACAAAGCCCCCATTGAACACAGGGCACACACTAAACACTGAGCCCACACTGAACACAGAGCCCACACTGAACACAGATCTCACAATGAATACAGAGCTCACACTGGACATAAGGCCCACACTGAATTCCGGCCCACAGTTCACACAGAGTCCACACTGAACACAGAGCCCACACTGAACACAGAACCCAAAACGAACACAGAGCCCACTCTGAACACAGAGCACACACTGCACACAGAGCCCACACTGAACACAGAGCATACACTGCGCACAGAGCCCACAATGAACACTGAGCACACACTGCACACAGAGCCCACACTGAACACTGAGCACACACTGCACACAGAGAACACACTGCACACAGAGCCCACACTGAACACAGAGAACACACTGAACACAGAGAACAAACTGAACACAGAGAACACACTGAACACAGAGAACACACTGAACACAGAGAACAAACTGAACACAGAGCCCACACTGACCACAGAGCCCACACTGACCACAGAGCCCTCAGTGAACACAGAGCCCATGAGAACGCAGAGCCCACACTGAACAAAGATCCCACACAAAACACAGGGCCCAAACGGAACACAGGGCCCACACTGAACAAGGAGCCCACACTGAGCACAGAACCCACACTGAGCACAGAGCCCATAATGAACACAGAGACCACACTGAACACCGGTCCCACAGTGAATACATTGCCCACACTGAATACGGAGCCCAAACTGAACACGGAGTCCACACTGAAAAAAGAGTCCACACTGAACATAGAGCCCACACTGAACACAGAGCCCACCCTGAAGACAGGGCCCAAAATGAATAAAGGGCCCACATTGAACACAGAGCCAACAATGAATAAAGCGCACTCACTGAACACAGAGACCACATTGAACACAGAGCACACACTGCACACAGAGCCCACACTGAACACGGAGCCCTCTCTGAACACAGAGCCCGCACAGAAGACAGAGCTCACACTGAGCTCAGAGACCACACTGAACACTTGTCTCACACTAAACACAGCGCCCACAATGATCACAGAGCCAACACTGAACACAGGGCCCACACTGAACACAGAGCCCACACTGAACACAGGGCCCACACTGAACACAGAGCCCACACTGAACACAGAGCCCACACTGAACACAGAGCACACACAGAACCCAGAGCCCACCATGAATGCAGAGTCCAGACTGAATACAGAGTCCACACTGAACACAGAGCCCACACTGAACACAGAGCCCACACTGTACACAGAGCTCACACTGAACACAGAGCCCACACTGATCACGGAGCACACACCGAACAAAGATCCCACACCAAGCACAGAGCCCACACGGAACACAAAGCCAACTTTGAATACAGAGCCCACACTGAACATAGGGCCCACAGTGAACAAGGAGCCCACACTGAGCACAGAACCCACACTGAGCACAGAGCCCATAATGAAAACAGAGACCACACTGAACACAGGTCCCACAGTGAACACATTGCCCACACTGTGCACAGAGCCCACACTGAACACGGAGCCCACACTGAACACGGAGTCCACACTGAAAATAGAGTCCACACTGAACACAGAGCCAAAACTGATCACTCTGCCCACACTGAACATAGAGCCCACACTGAACACAGGTCCCACAGTGAACACATTGCCCACACTGAACATAGAGCCCACACTGAACACAGAGCCCACCCTGAACACAGGGCCCAAAATGAACAAAGGGCCCTCATTGAACACAGAGCCAACACTGAATACAGCGCACTCACTGAACACAGAGACCACACTGAACACAGAGCCCACACTGAACACAGAGCCCACACTGAACACAGAGCCCACACTGAACACAGAGCCCACACTGAACACAGAGACCTCACTGAACACAGAGCCCACACTGAACACAGAGTCCACAATGAAAGCAGGGCCAAAACTGAACACGGAGCCCACACTGAATAAAGAGCCCACAGTGAACACAGAACCCACACTGAATACTGAACCCACATTGAACTCAGGTCCCACAGTGTACACATTGCCCAAACTGCACACAGAGACAACACAAATAGCATAGGGCCTGCAATGACCAAACAGCACACGCTGTACACGGAGCCCACAAAGAACATCGATCACACACTTAACACGTGTCCCACACTGAACACAGGACCCACACTGAACATGGAGCCCTCACCGAATACAGGGCCTACACTGAACACAGAGCCAACAGTGAACACGGTGTCCACACTGAACACAGAGACAACACTGAACACAGAGACCACACTGAACACAGAGCCCACACTGAACACAGAGCCCACACTGAACACAGAGCCCACACTGAACACAGAGACCACACTGAACACGGTGTCCACACTGAACACAGAGACAACACTGAATACAGATCCCACACTGAACACGGTGTCAACACTGAACACAGAGATAACACTAAACACAGAGCCAAAACTGAACACAGAGCTCCCACTGAACACAGAGCCCACACTGAACACAGAGCCCACACTGAACACAGAGACCACACTGAACACAGAGCCCACACTGAACACAGAGCTCATACTGAACACAGAGCCCACACTGAACACAGAGACCACACTGAACACAGAGCCCACACTGAACACAGAGCTCATACTGAACACAGAGCTCATACTGAACAAAGGTCTCACACTAAACACAGCGCCCACAATGTACACAGGGCCCACACTGAACACAGAGCCAACAGTGAACAAAGAGCCCACACTGAACACAGAGCCCACACTGAACACAGAGCCCTCACTGAACACAGAGCCCGCACTGAACACAGAGCCTGCACTGAACACAGAGCCCACACTGAACACAGAGCCCACACTGAACACAGAGCTCACACTGAACACAGAGACCACACTGAACACAGAGCTCACACTGAACACAGAGCCCACACTGAACACAGAGCCCACAATGAACACAGAGCCCACACTCAACTCAGGGCCCACACTGAACACAGAGCTCACACTGAACACAGAGCCCACACTGTACACAGAGCGTACCCTGAACACAGAGCCCACACTGAACACAGAAACCACACTGAACACAAAGCCCACACTGAACACAGAGCCCACACTGAACAGAGAGCGCACAGTGAAAACAGAGCCCGCACAGAACACAGAGGCCACACTGAACACACAGCTCACGCAGAACACAGAGCCCACACTGAACACAGGGCTCACACTGAACACAGAACCCACACTGAACACAGAGCCCACACTGAACACAGGGACCACACTGAAGAGAGGGGTCACATTGAACACATAGTGCACACTGAACACAGAGCTCATGCCGTACACAGAGCACAAACTGAACACAGGGACAATACATTACACAGGTCCAATAATGAAAACAGAGCTCACACTGAACACTGTGCCCACACCACATACAAAGCCCCCATTGAACACAGGGTACAAACTAAGCAGTCAGCCCACACTGAACACAGGGCCCTCACAAAACACAGTGCACACAATGAACACTGTGCCCACACTGCATACAAAGCCCCCATTGAAAACAGGGCACACATTAAACACTGAGCCCACACTGAACACAGAGGCCACACTGAACACAGGGCCCACACTGAACACAGAGCCCACACTGAACACAGAGCACACACTGAACACAGAGGCCACACTGAACACAGGGCCCACACTGAACACAGAGCACACACTGAACACATAGTGCACACTGAACACAGAGCCCACACTGAACACAGAGCCCACACTGATCACAGAGCTCACAATGAACACAGGGCGCACACTAAACACAGGGCCCAAACTGAACACAGAGAACACAACGAACACGGACCAAGATTGAACACAGAGCTCACACTGAACACAGAGCCCACACTGAACACAGAGCTTATACTGAACACAGAGCTCATACTGAACAAAGGTCTCACACTAAACACAGCGCCCACAATGTACACAGGGCCGACACTGAACACAGAGCCAACAGTGAACAAAGAGCCCACACTGAACACAGAGCCCACACTGAACACAGAGCCCTCACTGAACACAGAGCCCGCACTGAACACAGAGACCTCACTCAACACAGAGCCCATCATTGAACACGGAGGCCACACTGAACACAGAGCCCATCACTGAACTCAGAGCCCATCACTGAACACAAAGCCCACACTGAGCACAGAGCTCACACTGAACACAGAGCCCACACTGTACACAGAGCGTACCCTGAACACAGAGCCCACACTGAACACAGAAACCACACTGAACACAAAGCCCACACTGAACACAGAGCCCACACTGAACAGAGAGCGCACAGTGAAAACAGAGCCCGCACAGAACACAGAGGCCACACTGAACACACAGCTCACGCAGAACACAGAGCCCACACTGAACACAGGGCTCACACTGAACACAGAACCCACACTGAACACAGAGCCCACACTGAACACAGGGACCACACTGAAGACAGGGGTCACATTGAACACATAGTGGACACTGAACACAGAGCTCATGCCGTACACAGAGCACAAACTGAACACAGGGACAATACATTACACAGGTCCAATAATGAAAACAGAGCTCACACTGAACACTGTGCCCACACCACATACAAAGCCCCCATTGAACACAGGGTACAAACTAAACAGTCAGCCCACACTGAACACAGGGCCCTCACAAAACATGTGCACACAATGAACACTGTGCCCACACTGCATACAAAGCCCCCATTGAAAACAGGGCACACACTAAACACTGAGCCCACACTGAACACAGAGGCCACACTGAACACAGGGCCCACACTGAACACAGAGCCCACACTGAACACAGAGCACACACTGAACACAGAGGCCACACTGAACACAGGGCCCACACTGAACACAGAGCACACACTGAACACATAGTGCACACTGAACACAGAGCCCACACTGAACACAGAGCCCACACTGATCACAGAGCTCACAATGAACACAGGGCGCACACTAAACACAGGGCCCAAACTGAACACAGAGAACACACCGAACACGGACCAAGATTGAACACAGAGCTCACACTGAACACAGGCTGCAAACTGAACTCAGAGCTCATGCCTTTCACTGAGCAGACAAGGAACACAAGTCCCACACAGAACAAAGAGCACACATGGAACACTGAGCCCACACTGAACACACAGCCCACACCGAACACAGAGCCTACACTGAACACAGGGCCCACACTGAACACAGGGAGCACACTGAACACAGAGCCCACACTGAACACAGGGCTGACACTGCACACAGGGACCAAACTGAACACAGAGCCCACACTAAACACAGAGCCCACACTGAACACCGGGACGACACTGAACATAGAGATCACACTGAGTACTGAGCCCAAACCGAACACAGAGACCACACTGAACACAGGGACGAAACTGAACACAGAGCCCACACTGAACACAGGGTCAATACTGAACACAGAGCCCACACTGAACACAGGGACGACACTGAACACAGAGCACACATTGAACACAGAGCTCTCACCGAGCATAGATCTCACACCGTACACAGAGCCCAAACTGAACACAGAGCTCACACTGAACACAGAGCTCACACTGAGCACAGAGACCACACTGAACACAGAGCCCAAACTGAACGCAGGGCCCAAAATGAACAAAGGGCCCTCATTGAACACAGAGCCAACACTGAATACAGCGCACTCACTGAACACAGAGACCACACTGAACACAGAGCCCACACTGAACACAGAGCCCACACTGAACACAGAGCCCACACTGAACACAGAGCCCACACTGAACACAGAGACCTCACTGAACACAGAGCCCACACTGAACACAGAGTCCACAATGAAAGCAGGGCCAAAACTGAACACGGAGCCCACACTGAATAAAGAGCCCACAGTGAACACAGAGACCCACATTGAACACAGAACCCACACTGAATACTGAACCCACATTGAACTCAGGTCCCACAGTGTACACATTGCCCAAACTGCACACAGAGACAACACAAATAGCATAGGGCCTGCAATGACCAAACAGCACACGCTGTACACGGAGCCCACAAAGAACATCGATCACACACTTAACACGTGTCCCACACTGAACACAGGACCCACACTGAACATGGAGCCCTCACCGAATACAGGGCCTACACTGAACACAGAGCCAACAGTGAACACGGTGTCCACACTGAACACAGAGCCCACACTGAACACAGGGCCCACACTGAACACAGAGCCCACACTGAACACAGAGCCCAAACTGAACACAGAGCTCATACTGAACACAGAGCTCATAATGAACAAAGGTCTCACACTAAACACAGCGCCCACAATGTACACAGGGCCCACACTGAACACAGAGCCCACACTGAACACAGAGCCCACACTGAACACAGAGCTCACACTGAACACAGAGCCCACACTGTACACAGAGCCCACACTGAACACAGAGCATACCCTGAACACAGAGCCCACACTGAACACAGTGCCCACACTGAACACAGAGCCCACACTGAACACAGAGCCCAAACTGAACACAGAGCTCATACTGAACACAGAGCTCATAATGAACAAAGGTCTCACACTAAACACAGCGCCCACAATGTACACAGGGCCCACACTGAACACAGAGCCCACACTGAACACAGAGCCCACACTGAACACAGAGCTCACACTGAACACAGAGCCCACACTGTACACAGAGCCCACACTGAACACAGAGCATACCCTGAACACAGAGCCCACACTGAACACAGAGACCACACTGAACACAGAGCCCAC